>NC_069789.1:87017506-87320536 GCF_027406575.1 Nycticebus coucang
GGCTGCGACCTTGTGAAATGAGCCCAAATGAAATCAGGAAAAGTGGAACTACAGAAGCTAAGAAATAGCCCAGTCCCAGTTCTGGGCGTGAGAGGTCAAAGAAAGGATTTCACCAGGCTCCCTTCTCTGGCCCTGCAGGGTGAGAGGCAGCGGAGGGCAGAACAGCCAGAGCTCTCTCTTCTCTGGCCACAACTCCTGCTTCTTGTTTCCTAAAAACACCTACAAAGTGGAGGCTCCTCAGAGGCGATTCCATGCTAGATATTCACAGCAGTATCCCTGGTGCCTTTTTCTCTAGCTGGCAGAGATGCTCTTAACCATAGTAATGTTTTGGAACCTGAAAACCTATGCCAAACTACCATTCATTATTATTGGATTAGCCTGGGCAGTTTGTGTTTTAAAAGGTGAGGGGAACCCTCACTATTTGTAAAATTAAATTGTAGTACTTAATTACTAATAAAAACAATTACGATTTGCTGAATATTTACTGTTGACCAGGAATCTTCTATACCTTACCTCTTGCTCTCAGAAGTGTACCAGTTGGTAGAATTATCCTTACTGGACAACTGAGGAAATGTAAGGGTAATAGTCCAAAGTCACACAGCCAAAAAGTGGCAGAACTGAGATTTGAACCCAGTTCCGTCCAGCGCAGAGATCCTCTGTCTTTCTTCTATATCCCACTGCTTTTCCCCTTCCCTATCTGCATCAGCATCACCTGGAAACCTGTTAAAAATGCAAATTCTTGCACCCCCTCCTTTGAGTAGAGATTGAGTCCACAGGTAAGACAGTCCCTGGAAGCAATACCATCTGGAAACATTAGTCTAAGAGTCTAGACTCTCTTCGGGAGCCACTGGTCCCCCCCGATCAAGCTTGTTGATGACCTCTGGAGCCACTACCAATGATTACATGAATACATAGGCAAGGATATGGCCCCCTAGAGAAAACCCAGAGTGAAAGGTGAGAACACACCAAGCTCACGGTGCTCCTAAGGCTGGTGGAAGACCTGGCACATAGAAAGAGCTCATCAAATATGTGTCAGGTGGTAAGCTCACCGGCAGCTTCCTGGCAGCAGCGCTGGGCACTACACTGCTCCCTCATCTCTGCCATCTCCTCCTCCAACTTCTTCACCCGAGCCAGGAGGTCCTGGACACTGCCTGCCAGCTCACAGTCCTTCTGCAGTGTCTGCAGGCGGATGTTGTGCCTGAAGACGATGTTCTGTTCCTCCCCAGCCTCCTCCAGAGCCAAGAGGGAAGCCCCATTGTCACGGAGGTGCTCAGGGTCAGCCTCCACCTGGACCAGGGCGGACTTGGGCATGTCGATCTTGTAGGTATGGCTGACGGTGACCTGTTGCTCCTTGTTGCTGCAGCCGGGAGGCTCCAGAGTGGCCGGGGCTGAAGCACAGAGGAGCACAGAGCAGAGCAGGAGTCCCAGGGGGAAGCAGAACAACCCCTGGAGACCCATTCTTGGAGAGATGGAAGAAGAGCCTCCGGGAAGCCTATATCCAGAAAAACATGCAAAAAAAGACCATGGAGGTTTGTGGAGGAAAATTCCTTCCTTCCTTCATTCTTTCTTTCTTTTTGAAACAGAGTCGCACTCTATCCCCCTAGGTAGCGTGCTGTGGTATCATCATAGCTCAATAGGCACAGCAACCTCAAAGTCTTGGGCTCAAATGATTCTCTTCTCTTAGCCTTCCGAGTAGCTGGGACTACAGGTGCCCACCACAATGCCCGGCTAGTTTTTCTATTTTTAGTAGAGACAGGGTCTCACTTTTGCTCAGGCTAATCTAAAACTCTGGAGTTCAAGCAATCCACCTGCCTCGGCCTCCCAGAGTGCTAGGATTATAGGTGTGAGCCACTGTGCCCAGCCCAGAAATTGGCTTTTCCAACTAATTCTGAGAGTCCACAGGAAGCTGAGAAACCAGTAGAAAGAACTCCTCCTGTTTCTCCTGAGCATCCAAACTGAATTATTTTCTGTTGCTTCTTCACACATTGCCTCCCCTCTTTGCTTACACTTAGGTTCACACTCCCTAAGACGCCCTTCTCTTCACTTCTAATTCTAGGCTCACTTGCACTTCAGTAATAACAAGAATAACATTCTCTTGGATTGAGGGCCTACTATGTGCAAGGCTTTGATCCCCCTGATTCCCAGTCTTTACAACAGTCCTAATCTTATGCTTTGCCTTGATAATACCAACAATAATAGCTGCACACAGAGCACCTTCTATGTGACAGGTACTATTTGAAGTACTTCACACTTATTAACTCATCCCATTCTCACAAGAGTCCTTTGTGGAATAAACTATTATTATTCCCATTTTGCAGATAGGAAAATTGAGGCGTCACTACCCTACATGCCTTGCCCAGAGGCACTCATCTAAGAGTGGCAAGATTGGAACCTAGATAATCTGACTTCAGAGTCCATGCTCATCGCTACTAGGTCATGCTGCTTTGCACAGGTGAAGGACCAAGGCTAGAGTGGTTGGGCGAGTTGTCCTGAGTCCTTCAGCCAGGAAGGGCAGACCCAAGTCCACTGACTCCAGGGCCAGAGTTCTGTTCTCAACCTCCCACTCATGAACCAGCAAAATAGAAGTTCTAATAAAAATACCTTCTCCCTAAAATTTTTCTCCTATTTCCCCTACTTCTCCCCAGCTGGAACTAATTAGCCTTACTTCCACTAATCATTCAGAGAAATGTGCTGGTAACTGTTTCCTCTCTGTTGCTCTCTTGGTGGCTTGCCTCGTGTTACAGTTATGCTTATACACAGCTTGCCTCCCCCCCCAGGTTGTGAGTCTCTTAAGGACAGGACCCTGGTTGATTCGTCTTGAGGCCCTTCTGTGGCAGGAACTCAGTCACACACCTGCTGAGGGGTTTGGTCACTGTTTCTCAAATCCATCTGTGCACAGTGGCCTGGTTGCTCGGTCGGGCCAGGCAACCCAGGCTGGGGCAGGGAGTTAGGTTTTGCCTCCCCTGCCACCAGGAGAAGGTGTGACCTTCACCTCCATCAGAGAGCAGAAGGACCCCTCTCCCAGCCCATTTCCCCCAGGCCCCCAGCCCCCATCCAGGGTGTGCATTTTTCACTCACTAACAAGCTGAGTCAGGGCATACCACAAGGGACCTAGTTGTCACCTCATATTTACTCACGGGAGCCTCCGTCACAGGCGCATCCCAGTCAGGCTTGCACGATGGCAGTCATCTAGAAATTCGTCTGCCTCTGGACAAGGGGTTTCTACGACTAATTAGAGATTGTCATCATTTGTGTTGGAATCTGAAGGAGTGAGGAGGCCTAGGCCTTTCCTGTGGCTGTGCCGTACGCAAGGCAATTAGGCTGTGGTTTAAGACGGGTCAGACAGGCCTGGGATGCCTGGCCTGGGATGGCAGCTTACCCCAAGCCTCAGCTCATCACCGGTAAGTGGCAACGGTAGAGCCTGTGCCCCTGCATCGGATGTGGATGGCAGCCAGCCCTGCCCAGCACCTAGTAAGTGCCTGAAATACTTTTTAAAGTTTATTTTGTTTTTAGTCAAGGACCGAATATGATTTCCCTTTCTTTGTCTTTTTGACACGCAGGGTGATGCCAGTGTTGTGGGTCATCTTTCAACTATGTTGCTTGGAAAAGACAATTGCACCTTCCTAATCACTAAGCCAAATTCTCATATTGTATAACATGTTCAACTTTTAATAGTCATTTATTTAATATCAGGAAGTGGAGGGAATAGTGCATGAAGAGTCCTGGCAGAATTACTATAAAAATAATAATACTACAATGTATTAAATATTAAATGTTGTTTGTTGCTGTTATGTGCCAGGCAGGCCAGGGGCACTAATCCTCAGAGGGAGTCCTCAGAGCTGCTATGTGAGGTCACGGTTACTCTCCTCATTCACAAGGTGGGAAAACCAGGCCTGACGGGTGAAAACCTCCCTAACTAGTAAGGGTGCCTAACTAGTAAGTGGTGGAGCCAAAGTTCCAACCCACGTCCACCTGGTTGTGCTTACTTTGCATGAACTGACATTCTGATATAAACAAGTTGTGTCCATGTCCCCAGGGCAATTCCCTCATTTGGGCAGATTTACCATACATTGTACCCAAGGGATGTACCACCACCGGAACTAAACAGCATGGCACCAGGTGAGAGTTTTTCCTTCTCTTTTCCCTTGGCCTTCCTACTCCTTCCTGGCTCTCCTGCCATCATGATGATAATAATAACAGGTCACCTTTTCTGAGCAGTTACTATGTTCAGGCCCTGGACTACACCTCTCAGGTGTCATGGAATGGTCGGGGGGATGCTCCTTGTTGTCTTGGGGTTTAGATAGTGGGCTAAAGTGCTCACACATTTCAAAGAGAGCTGAGCTACGAGAGGTTTAGGGGATTAGGGTGGAGTCAGGGTGAAGAGGGGGTTGTGGGCAAAGAGACCAGTACTTGATTCTGACCCAGGGAAATTCAGAGGTGGGGGTTCAGCTGAAACAGGTTGCTTGGAAGAAAGAGGAGGGAGGCCACAGTAGGACAGGTCTGTGCCCTCGATATTGATGCCACAGAAATGAGGCACATGAGAACCACTAAGAGGGCAGCCAAGGTATAGGCCACAGCTCAGCAGAAGTGTGCCATGCCCAGGGCATTAGGCGCCAGGTAGGTGGAGAGGGGAATCTCAGAAGAGCTCACAAAAAGTTCCCACAAAGGAAGGGTGGCCAGAATGGGAGCATTTACCATAACAAGGGCATCCAAGACCAGAAGGGACTACAACAGCCCCAGCAGAATAACAGTGCCCTTGGCCTTCTTTTCTAGCCCTCACCCCCTCAGGAAGCAGTCTGGGGAAGCTGGAAGCATCCACGCAAGTCGGAAGAAGTGGCAGAAGGAAGGCACCCGCCAACCACCAGCCCCTTCCCTCCTATTTGCCTTCAGGTCCCAGTAAGATGGGGCCTGGGAGAGAGACTGAGGCTCTGCCTTCACAAAAGCAACAAGAAAAGCTCTGGATCTGCTTGAGATCTTTGTCAGAGGATGAGGGAAGTGGGACAGCCAGGAGAGTGAGTTGGAAGACAGGTGGATAAAAATAATGGTTTTCACAATTGCCCTTTGCAAATGTTCGGCCCAATGATAAAACAGCCACACAGATTTTCCACTTGATCCTAAGATGGGAACTGAGGGTCAGAGGCAAAGTGTGCACCCGGTGAGCATACGGCCACAGACTCAAACCTGGGTGTGTGATGTCACACTTCTGCCATCCCAGGTAGGACATAACTGATCGCTACAGCACCTACCGTGTGTGTGGGAGCACAGGAACCTCCTTCCCAGACAACAATAGAACTAAAAAGGCAGACTTCGCTGCTCACTCCTACCATCCCACCCCACCCCCAGCCTGTGACTCACTCTTCTCCGAGATATAAACGGAGCGCAGAGGTTTTCTGAAGTAGTTCTGAAGGTATAATTAAAAAAAAAAAACACCTTGCCATGAACCACAGCAAGGCTGCCCAAAGCCCAGGTCTACAGTATTTGTATTTGAAGCTGGGAATATGAGAAGCCTCAGGGGTCTCCACAGGGGCCCTGGGTGTTGCCTGTCCTTTTGAGTTGTAACAAGATGTCCTTGCTAATTACGGCTTCTCAGGTTCTACAAGTTGCACTCAGATTTTCCTGGACAGGGTGATCGCTCAAAAGAAGAGAAGAGTGGGGGAAATCCTCAACCTACTTTGTCGAGTGAGGCAGTCAGGAGGAGAAGCCCGCTGGCTCCCACTCCAACACGTGGCAGAAGAGACTCCCTGAGTAGCAGCGTGAGGAAGGAATGACTTCACCTCCTCTTTCAGCATGCACAGCAAACCGCAGACTGAGCTCCGGGAGGCTGGGGAGGGGGCCGAGAGAGCACCAAATTCCACCAAGAAATAAGCAGGATGACACGTTTCCCAGTAGAGTATTCATCGAGGGCTAGTTTCCCAGGGAAAGCAGGGCGAATGCTATAGGAACACATGAAGCGCAGGGCATTTACACAGGAAGTGTATGTCCACGAAACCAGGTATCTCCAAGAATCACTGTGCTACTGAGGCCGATCTTGTCTTTAATTTTGACTGCAGGACAAGTGTTAGGGGGTGGGGGAAAGTGGGAAACAGAGGCACACTAAACCTCGGGGACAAATGTGCTGCCTTGTCTTGCTTTTTTTTTTTTTTTTTGAGAAAAGGCTCTTCGAGGGGCTTACTGACCGTGAGCTGGGGGATGGCTCCCTGATTCTGCCTGCAGACAGACACTGATACTGCAGGGCTCCTCATGGAGGCTCTCCTTTCTCTTGGTAGCTGCATCTACCCCATGGCTTTCATTTTTACAGATATTGACAGCTCCCAAATCTGCATGTAAATTCTACCCCATAACTCTGTAAGCTCAGAGATATCATTAGCCATGCCGTGCTGATCTCCTCCGTACCCTCAGCCTCATAGCACAGTCCTGCCCAAGTACTATTTTGTGACGTGGATAATAATAAGCACTGGATTTTGTGTGTGTGTTTATTAGATGGTGGACATTGTGCCATACGCTTTGTAAAAATTACTCTCATTTGATCCTCAAAATCCTGATAGTCAATTGATAGCATTTTTTTATAGATGCTCAGAGAGGTTAAGTAAGGTTAAGTTCGCCCAAGGACATACAGCTAATAAACAGCTGAACTGTGATCACACACCAGGTCTATCCACTGCCCATGTGTGTGTTCTTCATCTCTCTGCTATACAAGGCTTGACAAATAAGTTCACAAACTCGTCCTAGAAACAGTGCTACATACCTCCTTGCTGAATACCACTACAATCAGCACATGGCCAAGGGGAGGACTTTGAAGGTGACCATAGTGATATTCAGCAAAGAGGTATGTAGCATTTTTCTAGGATGAGTCTGTGAACATAATCGTCTGACTTCATATGTCCTTTATATGAGGAAAAAGAACACTAAATGTCCTCTTCCCTGGTATATATTTTTGAGAGAGTTTCTTCTGAAAATAAGGAAAACCCAAGGTATACTGGTTGCTCAGTTAAACACTAATAAATCAATAACTAAATCCTGTGCCTGTACTTCTCAGCAATGCGATGGATGATCCCTTAGAAAGATGAATTATGTTTCCCCCACAGGGAGGTTGAGTCCCAGTCTTTTCTCATGAGAAGCTAGAGAATTCTCTTTCTAAGTAACACCAAAGTGCACCAAGACTTCTATCTGTAGGGGAGATATGTTGGCCAAGCCACGACCAGGGGAGAAGAATGGACCCTGAATCCTGATGGTCCTTTCCAAACCTAGGGCTGGATGGTCTCTGTGTCATCTCATTTTTTTTCCAAAGGACACACACCCTGCGTCAGGAGAAAAAAAAATACTACTTACACCAAAAAGAGCATTAGCCAATTTCTAGCTGCTGCTCTTCATACTTAAAGTCAGGGCTTTCTCTGGTTCCCTCATTACCTCATCCTGCCTTTAGAGTTAACCACAAGCAAATTAAAGCACTGCTTTGGGTTTTAGAAAAACTATTATCATGGATTTCCAGTGGAGTCACTTAAGAGCACATTCTTTTCCCAAATGACAGGGTGGACATTATTGAACACTGAAGGAAAATGAGGGAGGTGGTGTCTGGGGATACATCAATATCACAAAATGTTGCTGGCAAACTTGTCTCTCCTTCCTTAATTCTCTTGGGCATATTTTGCTAATGACCTACAACCTGAGCCCTGGGTGACTCAGGGGTCTTCTGACCCAAGTACTTGGTCCAGGAGAGAAAGTTGGCATGTGGCTGAGGAATCTACACTAGCCCAACTCTTCTTGGACCAGAGACCTTAGACAACAAATCTCACCTGTGTATTTCTTTCACCTTCAGTAAGCAAAAACATACCATATACAAGGCAGGTCTATTTTTTCCTAGGTCAAGCTCCACTTGAACCAAGTACATATGAATGCTTTTATTTTTAGTCTCTGTGACATTGAACTCTGCACAGGCATTTCATTTAGGATATGAGACAGCTAGGTACGGATGAAAATGAAAATTTGATTTTTAGTGATAAGGCATAATATGGTCATATTCCAGGCATCAATATGTTCCCGTATTCCCCTAGTTTGGTGAGATATACCCAGGGAGTGCCCAGGAAGTCCTCAGAGATGGCTCTCACACCCCTCTGCAATACCCCTTTTCCTGGAGAACTCTTTCTATCAAGTTTGCGCACCCACCATGAGTGAGAAAAGATAAAGGATGGTGTCCTGACCCAGCCACAGGGCTCTATCACTTTTTCAGGGGTGGCCACAGGCTTGTTCTGATTTGTTTTGTCAACCAAATCTTAATCTGCCTTGCAAAGACTCAAACAGTTGGTGATAATTGTAGCTACCATTTTCTGTGCATTTGTTAGGTGCCAGGCTCTGTGCAAAGCACTTTAAAAGCTCTTCCTGAGGCGGCGCCCATAGCTCAGGGGTAGGGCGCTGGCCACATGCACCAGGGATGGTGTGTTCGAACCCACCCCAGGCCTGCTAAAAAACAAAAAACAAACAAACAAACAAACAAACTCTTCCTGAACATCAGGCAAAGATGTTCACTTTCTTGCAGAAATAATTTTGGTTAGCTTTCATGAGACCAGGCTCATGCTCAAAAAAGAAAATACAGACACAGGGCCTAAATTCAGCAGCCCTCCTCCTCCACGTCCACCAAACACCCAGGCCCAGAATGACTTAAGTATTGCTTCATACAATTAGCCCTGTTCCCCATGGGCACAAGGGGCATCCGATAAAAAAAAAAACTGCTTCAGCAGAATGATAATGAAGAGAGGCACAAAATGAAAAGTTGCAATTCCTTTCTTTAGTTTAACATGCACTTTCCACCTATTGAAATAATTTTAAAGTTCCAGCCTCAAGAAGAGGCTTTGCTAATTTCCAAGGATTTGCACCGTTCCACCCACACTTGCTGGATACACATTCAAAAGGTAGCCCGGTGGCACTAGCAGTGAGTCCACTCTGGTGGAGCCAGGCAAAGCCTCTATCCATCCAGAAGATCAGGCCCGGGGTCTTAGCATCATCCACTCACAGACTGTGGCTCCAGATGCTGCCACAGAACCTAAACCATGATCTCATGTCTGTATCCAGACCCTCGATGAACCAAGGCTCTGGAATGAGTGATGGAGGGACAGGAGTTTCCACTGGGCCTGGGCACTATTTCTTCAGGCATCTTCTCAGGAACAGAGCTCAGTCTACCCTACATTTCAAACCACAGAATAATGCCACTGGAATGGAAAACCAGAAGCCACAAGATGATTTGAAATCATCTATTCTATTTTCCCTCCTTCAGGAGTCAGCTGCAGCCCACAACCTTGGGGACATAGCAGGATTCAAAATTGTATAAAAGAATGCCAGATGTTTTCCACCCCCCTATATGGGGTGGGGGTAAAAACCCTTCTATCAATGAAGATAGTCTCTACTTATTTCTGAATCAGACACTGTCACCTTGATTCTGAGTCTGCAACAATTGCCAGAAAGCACTGAATCTTTCCATCCAGATCCTGTCCTCTGCCAGCTGCCAGCTGCCAGTACATAGCCCTGGCTAAGCAGGAGACACCAGACATCTTGGTGACACCTTGGCTTTTCCAAGAACCTAATGGGCTTTGGGGACTGTGGCCAACCTGTGTCCAGATGTAGGTGGTTTGTTAGTGTTATGTTAGGACTTGTTCTTTTGTTAATGCTTATCTAAGCAACTCAAGCTGTGTGCTTTTAAGTAAGCCTGTTCTCTCTCATCTTTTTTCCCTCCTTCCCCTAGATCTCTCCTAGCCACAAAAATTAATAAGTAAATAAATAAAAAGTAAGACCTCCAAAACTAGTTTAACGATATAATTTCTTGAGATGTTTCAAAATGTTTTCTTTGAGGCATTGCGAGGGTAATAATATGGGAATTTGAAGAAAAGAAATTGTCCCCCTTGTAACCTGGCTTATTGTACCCTCAATGAATCCCCAACAATAAAAAAGAAAAAAGAAAAGAAAAAAAAAAGAAATTGTCCTCTTACAGATAATAATGGAAATCTGCAAAATCAAATGGTCAGGTAGACGTCAAAGCTATTAAAGAATTCATTTGCAAGCATCGACTTAATTGATTCACAGGAAAGCCAGAAAAAAAGAAAGTTATAATAGTTTCCTGATCACAACTAAAATAAGTTTTGTTTTAGGATTTAAAAGAATAGTGAGATATATCAGATAAGAAATCACACACATCCCCTACCAAAAAAAAAAAATCTCTTTGACATTGTAAAAAAATCAACAAAGAAGAAAAGATGAGAAGGACATGCTATCCTTAAAGGCAACTTTTATATAAAAATGTATTACTCCAGGCAGAAACTACTACAACACAGACTACATTTGACCTGATAAGAAGGTAAATACATTTAGCCCTGCAGTACACAGATCCTGAGAAATATTTCCTAACTTGATTCTAACTTCTCATTAGGAAATTAATTACACTGCCTGGATTTGGGGGTCTCGGGAACTGAGACACATGAGCCTTTGTGCTCACTCCCACTTGGCCACCTTCCTGCCTCTCAGAAATAAAGCCTTTGGCAACTGCATTCTTACCTGGGGGCTGCTGGGCAGGACTTCCAACACAGCTGCCTCCTGCAGGCCTGGCCCTTTGTGCTGCGGACCTTGGTGCTGGTTGGTCCCTCCTTCTGTTCTCTCCTTGGCTTCCCTCCCTGGGTTTAAATCCGGTGTAGGCCAGAGGAGGAGCAAAGGGGGACTCCTGGGTGTTTTCCTCCCTTCCTGGCAGGGATTCCATTAAGAGATAATGAGCAATTCATTCTCTTACTCTAACTAGGAAAGAAAAATATATACATTTTCCCCTTCTTTTTTAACTTTGATTACACAGCAGCTAAAAATACTGGCTACTGGCAACTGTTCCCATTTAAGTGGATCCAGAATAAGGATATTAAAAGAGTTTGCATGTCTCCTGGCCAGGAGCTTGGTCTCAGGGTCCAAAAGTGTGTCTATGAAGTTTCTTTCTCTTTTTTCCTGTTTCAGGCATCTGGAGACTTACTGCCTACCACTTTGAAAATAGAAAAAGACCATTAGCACAGAAACAAATGAGCAGAGACCCTCAGAGACAGAACTTCCTGTGACTCCACCCTTCCTTCCTCCGTCCTCTCACACCTGAGAATGGCAGGGCTCTGCTGATCTTGACAACAGGAGACCCAGAGCCCTGATCCCACAGCCCACTCCCTACCTTCCCAAATGCCTCCTGTCATCAACCGCACAAGAACTCCATGACCAGGAAAGGACAGTGCCCCTATGGGGTCACCTTTCCTCATTCACCATCAAATGGACAAGACTTTCATCCTTTCTATGAACCAAAGCTATTGCAACAGGTCATGGTCGACACCTGTGGCTCTTCTGTACCCTCCATTCCTCTCCTGTCCTGTTGGAAGTAGATTCTGAAGATCAACAACAAGCCCGTGTGTTTTCAGTTCACCTACATCAGCATAATATGTTGTTGGAGACAAAGGAGAAGAAATAGAACAGAAAAGATGGGGGATCAACAGTTGCCCCCAGAAATTTGACAGTGGGCCCAGAATCAGATTGCCTCTACCTGGAGCTTGTGTCTGCTACTTGCAAATGAACTTCGACCTTCTTTAAGGATCAGTTTACTCATCTGTAAACTAGGGAGCTGTGTATTATGCTTATCACAAGGACTAAATGAGTTGATACATGTAAAGACCTTGGACAGGTTCCAAGGGTACAGTGAAGACTCAATAAACATTAGCAGCTGTTGTGATTATTATCATTTTTTATTCTTCTTATATATTCTACTGAATAGGCTATAATAATCTTTACCTGATTTCAGGTGGGTTTATAGTTTTTTGCCTTTCTTCAATTACAACCACAGATAGTTCTGTTATCTGCCCCTGGAATCAGAGCCGGCTGTATACAGAGGGGACTAGTGAGGTATGAATTGGGGTCACCAGAAAGTCCCCTTGCCCTGAAACATCTTTCTCCCTTGGACCTTTTTTCTTCTTGATAGGAAAATCTGCTCTAGCAACTCCTAGGCCTCTGCTACCCTCTTGAGTTGCTCTCCTATTTTTCTTTCCTTTCACTAATTCTCCCTAAATGAGTGGTCTTCATCAGCTCTCTCCATGACCCCATCTTCCAGGCCCTCAATAGGTAGAACTAAACCAGTGCCCCAACTCCTAAGAAGCCACCTTCCTCCAGCCTCTCCTTCCAGCCTGTATTAGTCAGATGCAGGACGCAGAACTCTGCCAACTCTGCCAACCCCCCTCCCCCAATGCAGTGGCTTAGTGAGATAGAGGATGATTTTTCTCAGGTAACAATAGAAGTGGTGGTCCAGGGGTGGTAAGGCAGTGCTACCCTCCCTAGCACATGGCCTCCACTCTCTAGGCTTGTCTCCCTGACCATGGGAAGGGCAGGAGGATGAGTGCAGAAGGGTATGCATGCTCATTCCTAAAAATGCAAAAACAGAATCATTTCAGACTTGCAGAAAAATTGCAAGACAATTATAAAGAATTCCTGCACACCCTTCACCCGCATTCTCCAAATGTTAACATTTGTACCATATTTGCTTTATCATTCATTCTGTCCCCTTATTTTTTCCCTAAAACATGTGAGAACTAGTGAAAGACATGATTTACCTTCTTTACCCCTTTATCGCTAAATAACTTCAGTGTATAATATTTCCCCCAAACAAGGACATACTCTTCCATAACCTCGATACAGTAAAAGTCAGGAATTAATATTGACATAGTACTATTGTCTAACTTACAGACTGTATTCAAATTCCATTGACTGTCTCTCTAATGCCCTGACCCAGAGTCTGATCCAGGAACATTTCACTGCATTTAGTCGTCTACTGGAACAACTCTTCAGTCTTTATCTTTCATGATCTTAACATTTCTGAAGAATAAAAGTCAGTTATTCTGCAGAATGTCCTCACTTTGCGTTTTCCTGGTGTGTCTTCATGTGTGGATTTAGGTTATATGTTTTTGGCAGTACCGCTCCAGAAGTAGAGTGTCCTCAATGCAGCTTTCAATAAAAGTCTGTGCCCATGTTGACGACATTACCTTGGATCACTTGATTAAGGTGATCTCTGCTGGGCTTCTCTATGGTAACTATTTCCCCCCTTTTATTTAATAGTTATATTGTGGAAGGACGTTTTTAAACCATGTAAACATCCTGTTTCTTTTTTATATTTTCACCCACTAGTTTAAACACCCTTTGTGATTCTTGCCTGAAACAGTTACTATTATAGTAGCTGTCAAATAGTAATTTTGCTTATTCTGTCCTTCTTTTTATGATTACTAGATGGAATGTACCATAAAGAAGGGCTTTTTCTTTCTCATCTTACTTTTATGAATTAATTGTTTTATTTACCTATATTCAAACTCACATTCTTTTCCTGTTCTACAGGTTATATTCCTTTACCATCATTATTTATTTTCTCATATTGCCCCAGATTTGGCCAGGGGAGCCTTTCAGACTGGTTCCCTGGTGCTTTTAACATGCCCTCACCATCTCCTTCAGAATTTCCTTACTTCCTGGCACAGCAAGATATATATGCCAGGCTCACTTCGCTCCCTATCTCTAGACTCAACCATTGCTCCAAGGAGCCCTATTTCTTGGTATTAGAGAATAATTAACATTTTGGATAAAGGTACATCCTGGAAGAGGCATACATTGCTTCCTCTGCCTCCCACTGGCCAAAATTTAGTCACATGTTTACACATAGCTGCCAGATAGGCTGGCATATCTATCACAGCATGGTCACGTGTCCAAGTAAAGCTCAGGAGCTCTATGAGTAAAAAAAGGAAGGGAGAAGAGACGTTGGTGGACAGGGGGACACGGAGCTCATCCATGAATCATAAAATCTGAACATGTCACTCTGCTGCCCAAAATCCTCCAGAAACTCCCATTATTTATGCAAGTAAGCGTCTAAAGTTCTCTATAATTGCCCCATCACACCCTCCCTGTGCATCCCATATCCAAACTCTTCCCCTGCTATTTACAAATACAAACCATCAGTCTCAACCAATTCAGACGCCTCCCAGGCCCTAGTAAACAGGATGCCCTGCCTGCCTCTGTTCACCGGTGATGTGCCCCCACTTCTTGAAGTCAATCCCATGAGGTCTTCTCTGATTTCCCTACTGTAATCACCTGCATTAAAGTGAATTTTTTTACTTTTCTAACAGAGTTTCTTTTAGGAAGATAACTCATTTTGTTCAGGAAAATGGTTAGGATCCTAAAGATGGGTTTGCAATAAAACAAAGAAACAAGCAAGCCAAAAAGGTAAAACAAAATAAAATAAGCTCAACTGCTCTGCATGAAATGAATGGGAACTGGCTGTGGGAAAACAGAAAAGATTGTGAAGGTGGTGAGGACATGGCCTGGGGAAGAGTGAGGCCAGTGGGACAGTCCATGGAAATGAAATTACTTTCAAGAACAAGAATGTCTATTCAATATTGCATTGTTTGCATTGCTTTGTGGAAATCCCCCTTCCTGCTCCCAAACCTTAAGTTGAGTCTTTCACCCACAAAAATACTTTTTTAACTGTGTTGGGATGGGGTGGGGAATAGACCCAAGGAAAGGAAAGAAGGTCACACATCTAGGTCAGCCCTGCACAAAGAGAAGGAAATGGCCATTAAGATGTAAGATGGTACAGTAGAGTCCAAGGGAAGCAAGACAGGAACAGAAATGACCACAGGATTTAAGCCCCTTCACCCTGCCCAGGACAGAATTCACAGAAGTTGATGATGTCATGGAGATGGGCAGAGCTTTGGAATTCTCATAGGCTGTAGGATCAAGTTTGGATCTAGTTGTCCTTAACTCTCTAAGACAGGTGACCTCACTATCATCAGAGTTAGAGGATTTCTTCTCAGAATCCCTCATCTGGAGATTGCGGTGTGTGTGAGCTGTTAGATGTGTCCAGGCAGAGTCTCCATGACTTCAGCATGAGCTCATGAGAATGAGGACTGGGTACCTACAGTATTACAAAGCACTTGCTAAGTACCCTGAAATTCCATCACGACAGATTTATTTCTCACAATGCCCAAGGACAAAGCAAATTCCCCAAATATATTTGGCCTAAAACCAATGTCAGGCACTGTTTTATCTGCCTCCCCCAAAATCTTATCCTTCCTCTTTTTCAAGAGAACCCAAATTTTGTTAATTTATATTATTTCAATTTTTTATTTGTATAAATTTGTGGGGTACACGTGTACTTTTGTTGCACTGATATATCTCATACAGCAATGAAGCCCAGACTTTTAGGGTACCAGTCATTGGAATAGCCTACCTGTACACATTAAGTAATTTCCCATCATCCATCCCTCAGAGTCCTCAGCTGTCCTAATCTCCATTGTCTACCATTCTATACTCTATGAAGGGGTACACATTATTTAGCTCCTGCTTATAGGTGAAAACATGAAGCATGTATCTTTTTCACTTAAGATAATGGCATCCAGTTCCATCCAGGTTGCTGCAAAAGATGTGATTTCATTCTTGTATATGAATAGTATTATACGAATACTACTATTCAATAGTAATATGAATGATATTCCATTGTGTATATATAACACGTTCTTTATTCATTCATCTGTTGATGGATAGTTAGGCTGATTCTGCATCTTTGCTATTGTGAATAGTGTTGCAATGAACTTCTGACTGCAGGCTTCTGTTTGATGTTCCAATTTTATTTTGATATCTACTCACCTCCTCCTGATCTTGGGTTTTGGTAGACCATTTGCTGATCTAAGCCAACCAGAGTAATTTCATTGCTCTGGCCAGTGACTAATTTAGCCAAGAATATACAGTGAATTTGGGGTCAATGAAACATAGGAAAAGGATACTGATGAGGATTCTAGGAAATTTCTTCACTCAAAAGAAATGACTTGAAGAAGAAATAGATAATGTTATATCTGCACAGAACACCTGCAACTGTGGCCTTACAACAGTGTGCCAACCATAAGGGGTGCTGGCCAAAGACAAAGAAAACACACTGAAGATGGCAGAACAGAAAATGGAAGGAATCTTGGGTTTTGGTGATGTTTGTAAGCTGCTGAATTAACTACCTCTCAACTCTCTTGTAAGAAAGCCGCTCATTCCTTAGAGCTTCAAGCATTCTAAAGGATTCAACATTGACAAACACATTTCTTAGTAACAATGCACTTTACTGGAAGGCTGCTGAGAAAAAGGAGAGAGCTCTGTGGGAAATGCCAGGAGGAAATGGGAGAGCCATGGCCTGCCAATTTTGAGACAGGGAAGCTTGATCCCAAAGCTTTCTGTTCTTTTAGTTCCACTGTATTGTCTTTGGGGTGTGAGTCCATGGTAGATTCTTTGCAGTTCCTCCCAAGAAGTTGAGTCTGTTTCCCTCCTGCACAAACTTGGACCAGGTTTGTTATTTCCTTTCCCCAGTAGACTGTGACTTAGTGACATTATCATTCTGATCTTGGGCCTTAAGTGAACTTGCAGCTCCCCCTTGGAGAGAAGCCTGGCTATCATAGCTCAGGCCCCAGACATATGAGTGAGCCTAGACAGTACAGGTGAGGTATCCCAGCTCAGCCTAGCCCAGATTCCCAACCACAGGACTGTGAACAGATAAATGGTTTTCTTAAGTTACTACATTTTGGAAAAGTTTGCTATGGAACAATGGAAAAATGATACAACAGCCTATACACAAACTAGGGAATAGTCAAACGTGAAACTATTTTGTCCAAATAGCACAACCTATTCCAGAACAACCTGGAAAAAAGTCGCTGGTTCAAATGATGTTTCAACCAACATGTTATTATACCATTTTCTTATATTTGAGAAAACTGTAGGAAAAAGCATTCCAATTGCTGTCATCTGCAGTCATCTCTAATTATACTTGTCCTAAGAAATCGTCAAAAACCCAGTAGACAAACGTGCTGACTCCAAGGAGCCCTGAATCATTTGTGTCTAGTTTGGAGACCTAGAGCTGGTCTCAGCTGTTTGGAGTTTGTTTGGGCTGTTTGGAGGATGTGTCTTAATATCTCTAATTAGGATTCTGCTGAATGGAAAGGAACTGAAACCAAACCAGAACAGACCTCCACTGAGACACAACTCTCTCACCCGCTTTCTCTCACTCTCTCACTCTCTCTCTCCCCCTACCAACTGTATTTATTCTGTACCCAGAGGATCATCTGCCCCTGTTTCCTTTGTAGTAGATTCTGAATTCAAGTCTTTAATAGTTCATACATAAATGAGCCATTTTTGACTTTATATGTGCAAGCACCTGTAAAAATAGACAACAGACTATGGCATTCAGCAAAGAGGAAATTTTATTACTCTCTTCAAGGCAATGAAAGACCTTGATTCTTCTCTTGGGTCAATATTTTTTGATATCCATCTCAGGAGAAGTCAATATCTTCTTATTAATCTGTTTCAGCAGTAACAGTTTGCTACGAGCCAATGGTGTGAAATCTGTGGGATCAGAGGGCTGAATTTGCAGCTAGGAGCCTGGAACCTGACAGTTTGGTTCTTAGCAACCTGACATCACTTGCCCATAGGTTGCTATTTTCATTATAAAAGTAATTTATTGTTATAGACCAACTGGAAAATGTAGACAAATATGAAAAAGAAAACTATTATTTTCTATAATTGATATTTTTCTACAAATTATATGTAGAGATATACATATCTGTGTACATGTATAAAACATTAAACAATTAAGACAGAGAATTTTTCTGCTCTTTTCTCTTTACATAGTAAATTCTTCTACATTTTTCTTACAAATACGTTCCAGGACATGCTTTTTAACATGGTATAGTGTTCTAGTGTAGGCATCTAATATGCAGGGGGAGGAACTGATTGCAGAAGGACACAAAGGAATTTAAGGGACTGATGGACAAGTCGTCTACCATGATTGTGACGATTGTCATACATCTTTACACATTTGTCAAAACTCACTGAACTGTACATTTTTAAAAGGTAGATTTTAACATGTATAAATTATACCTCAATAAACCTGACTTAAGAAAAACAAAAAAAGACTTGCTAAAGCATCACCACATGATCTGACCCAGTGTTGCCCAGGTCTTGGTCTTCCCTAGTTCTCCCAGTCTGGGTAGCACATAGGAATCACCTGGGAAGCTTTAATAAGAGAAATTAGCAGTGCTGGGGGAAAGAGAACAAGGTATTCTGATTCAATTGGCCATGGTTTAGACCCAAGAACCATATTTTCTAAAAGCTCCTAAGGTGGTTCTCAAACGGGTAAGTGTACAGCCAAAGTTGGGAAGCACTGAGCTACTCAATAAGTCATTTAGACCAAGAGGGCAGGAGGAGATAAAATCATGGAAATTTCATAATCATAAAATAGCTTTATAATTGCAAACTATTTACTATTCTACTGATTTGCTTTGTCCTATTTCTCTCAAAGCTCTGACATAGTCACATAAATATTTCTTTTTCTTTTTTTTAATTGTTAAATCATAGCTGTGTACATTAGTGCAATCAAAGGGTACAATGTGCTGGTGTCATATACAATCTGAAATATTCTCATCAAACTGTTCAACGTAGCCTTCATGGCATTTTCTTCGTTACTGTATGTAGGCATTTGTATTCTGCATTTAGTAAGTTTTGCCTGTATTTTTATTAAAATACTCATGCAAACATCCTTTTAAAGTCCATGATTTAGTGGTTCTTTAGTCTGAATTCACAAACTGGTATAGCCATCACCATTATCTAATCTGAGAACATTTCATCAACCCTAAAAGGAACCCCACTCCTGTTACCGTCACTTCCCATTTCCCCTGCCCCAGCCGTGACAGCCACTAATGTACTGTGTATCTCTATGGATTTGCCTAGTCCGGACATTTTGCATAAACGGAGTCATACAGTATGATGTCTTTTGTGCCTGATTTAGCTCACTTAATGTTTTTAAGTTTTATCCATATTGTGGCATATATTAATACTTCATTCCTTTTTATAGCTGAGTAATATTTCATCATATAGAAATGTTACATTATGTTTTGGGAAGGATTTTGTTTGTTTATTTGTTTGATTGGTTGGTTAGTTGGGAGTTTTTTGTTTATTTTTTTAGGCAGTCTCACTTTGTCACCCTGGGTAGAGTGCTGTGACATCATAGCTCAGAGCAAACCGAAACTCCTGGGCTCAAGCAATTGTCTTGTCTTAGCCTCCCAAGTAGCTGGGACTACAGGTGCCCACCACAATGCCCAGCTATATTTTTGTTGCAGTTTGGCTGGTGCTGGGTTCAAACCCACCATCCTCGGTATATGGGGCTGGTGCCCCACTCACTGAGCCACAGGTGCAGCCCACGCCTAGCTTATTTTTCTGCTTTTAGCAGATACGTTGTCTCACTCTTGCTTAGACTGGTCTTGAACTCTTGAGCTCAAGCAATCCACCCTCCTCAGCCTCCCAAGGTGCTAGGATTACAGGCATGAGCCACCACACCAGGCCAATATGCCATATTTTGTTTATCCATCTATCAGTTGGTGGAAATTTGGGTTGTTTCCACATTTGTCTATTATAAATAATGGTGCTATGAACATTTGTGTCCGGTCTTTTGTGTAAATGTATGTTTTTATTTATCTTGGATATGTACTTATTAGTAGAATTGATTCCTGGGACATATGGTAATTATATATTTCACTTTTTGAGGAACTGCCAGTTTTCCAAAGTGGTTGCACCATTTTACATTTCCACCAGCAATATATAAGGTCATTTGGGTTTTTTCATGCCCTTGCCAACGCTTTTTATAGTTTGTCTTTTTTTATAGTGTCTTGTAGTATCTTATAGTGGTATCTTATGGTTTTTCTTTTCATTTCAATTATGATTAATGATATCAAACATCTTTGCATGTGCCAATTGAGTACTTGTATATCTTCTTTGGAGAAATGTCTATTCAAATCCTTTGCCCATTTTTAATTTGGGTTGTCTTTTTATTGTAGAATTGTAAGAGTTCTTTATGTATTCTGAATACCAGATACTGGATACACACACACACACACACACACACACCACGTCTGTATCTGGAGAATAACAGAGGTCATTCTACAGATGTCTGGGATCTGCAGCTCGGAGCTCACCATCTTGTTAGGAAGGAAATCCGGCAGTGATGTAGTTTGGATGTTTGTCCCTTCCAAATAATCACGTTGAAATTTGACTTTTTTAAAAAGATACTTTTAATTTTTTAACTTTTGTTGTTGTTGGAAACAAAGTCTTACTCTGTTGTCCAGGCTGCATTACCATTGTGTAATCATAGTTCACTATAACCTCAACTCCTGGACTCAAGGGATCCTCCTGCCTCAGCCTCCCAAGTAGCTGGAACTACATGACATCATGCCTAGCTAATTTTTTTTCTTTTGGTAAAGACAGAGTCTCACTCTTGCCCACACTGGTTTCAAACTCCTGACCTCAAGTGATCCTCCCACTTCTGCCTCCCTAAGTGCTAGGATCATAGACTTGAGCCACCTGCATCACTTCATGTTGAAATTTGATCCCCCCCATTGGAGATGGGCTGGGTGTTAGGTGTTTGGGTCATGGGAGTGGATCCCTCATTAACTTTGTGCTGTCGAGGCCCCTCGCTTATGAGAGAGTTCTCACTCTGTTAGCTCACTGGAGATCTGGTTATTAAAGACAGTCTGGCACCCTCCCCCCTCTCTTGCTCCCTCTCTTACCATGTGACACACCTGCTCCCCTTTCACCTTCCAACATGAGTAAAAGCTTCCTGAGGCCCATTTACCAGAAGTAAATGTTGGCACTAAGCTTCTTGTATAGACTAAGTAAAATAAACCTCTTTTCTTTATAAATTACCCAGCTTCAGGTAGCCCACAATAGCAACAGACTGAAACAAGCAGTATGGTGAAGCCAGCCTCCGTGGGCCTCCAGCAGCTGACCAGGAGCATCTCTTTCCAACTGCACATTCAGTGATGTCTCGTTGGTAGCTTGAAAATCAGCCATTATGGGAGTATTTATACCAGCACAAATGGCCTTCCTCCTGAAGAGTTGCCTGTTAAACATTATAAGCACACCTCCAGAAATCTCCCCAAAGTCTGCTCTGGAAATTAGAGGTTCTTTTATGCAACCAAGGTATCATAACATCTCCCAAACCTCATGAGTATTAAAAACAAAGAAGAAGAACTACCCTGCTATTCTTCCCTGAAGATGATTAACTGCTAAAAAATGATAGGAAAATTCGATAATTTTCCTTACCCACTGGGTTGTGGCCTCCCATCTCAAATTTTCCTTTACAGGCCATGCTACTCAGGCCTTTTTTTTTTTTTTTTGTAAACACAATTTTGATTTCCCCTAATAGTCTAACTGCTAACATTTGGTTTTTATTTTTTAGTTTTTTTAATTGTTGTTTTCTCTGAGGGTAGGATTACAGCAAGGCTGCTGTGCAGGCAACTGTTCCATTCCATGCAAGGGCAAAGCCACAGGTAATGACAAGGTCTTGCTGTGGAACTGCTGAGGTCACCACTTGAGGCCATCTGTGGTTCCCTGAGCGATTGAGGGGCAGGGCTCCCTCGGGGTACCTTCACACACTGCCATCCCTCTTCCTCTCTCCCCCATACCTAGCTTCACGGGTTCTTCTTGCCAAGTACAAGTCTGGAAAATGTCATAAAGTAGGCAAAATTCATTGTCAACCCAATGTCATCCCTGCTAGAGCCTAGAGCTGAAGACAGACTTTTTAAAAATTATGGGATCTTTTAGATATACAAAAATATACAGAGAACAGTATTATAAATACTGTTATATCTTGTAAGCTGCCTAGGGACCCAGGTTAGGAAATAAAACATAAACCCCGTTAACATTCTTGCCTCTCTGATTCATATTTCCCCCTCTCTCAAAAAAGAAGCACTTTCCTGAAATTGTGATTATCATTTCAATACAAATCTTTGTATTTTTACTTCCTCTGTCTATATGTAAGCTTAAGCAGTATGTAGAATTGTCTCTTGCTGCAACTTGCTTTATTTCTATCACTGTTATGTTTTTATCCCTGTTTATACCCATTTTTTGCTGCTGCATAACCACAGATGTAGTGATTTAAAACAACACATGTTTGTATCTCACGGTTCATGTGGGCCAGAAGTTCAGGTGTAGCTTAACTGGGTCCTTTGCTCAGGGTCTAACAGGCTGCAAGCCAAGGGTTGGCTGGGCTGCATTCCCGTCTAGAAAAGATGGCTGGGGAGGAAATCACCTCCTGGCTCGTTCAGGTTTTTGGCATAATTCATTTCCTTGAATTTGTCTGGCTGAGGGTCTCGGCTCCTGGAAGTTGCCCACAATTTCCTACCATGTGACCCTTGTCGGAGGCAGCTTGCTTTTTCAAGGCCTGAGAGGAGTCTTTCAAGTCTGCTAACGTGGGGTCTCATACCACTGTAAAACTGATCCCGTCATTTTTGTCATATTCCATTAACTAAAATCAAGTTACATGTTCTGCCTATACTTGGGAGAGGGGTCGGGGGGAGGGCGAGGAATGACACAAATGTGTGGACACCAGTAAGTAGGAATTACTGGGATCTGTCCATCTGCCACAGTATTGATACATTTACTCTCGTCCATTTATTTCTGTTGATATGTATTAACCACAGAAAAAGACAAGTCAGGACACAAGAAGGCCCCTGGCCATCTACAAGCCAAGGGCAGAGGCTTCAAGGAAACTGACCCTGCTGAATGATACTGTGAGCTCCTACTTCTCAGCCTCCAGAAGTGTGAGAAAATAAATTTCTGTTATTCAAGCCACATAGTCCCTGGTACTTCAGTGTGGCAGCTCTTATGAACCAGTATAGGGAACGCACATGTTCTGGTCATAATATTGAGTTTTCCCATCAATGGACATGGACTCTCTCTCTCCTTAATTTATCTATTATTATTTATTATCTTCTATTGATAAAATTTTATAATTTTCTCCATAGAGATCTTAAGCGTCTCTTAGACTTTTTGCTTTTATTCTCTTATTAATTCCAATGATTTTTCATAGATTTTTCACAAGCTTCTCTATAAAAAATTATATCATTTAAATAATGATCCTCTGATTGCCTTCTTTTCTGTTCTTATGTTTTTGTTTGTTTGTTTTTTAAATAGAGTCTCACTATGTCACCCTCGGTAGAGTGCTATGGCATCACAGCTCACAGCAACCTCAAACTCTTGGGCTAAAGAGATTCTCTTGCCTCAGCTTCCCAAGTAGCTGGGACTACAGGTGCCCGCCACAATGCCTGGCTATTTTTTGTTGTAGTTGTCCTTGTTGTTTAGCTGGCCCAGGCTAGATTCGAACCTGCCACCCTTAGTGTATGTGGCTGGAGCCATAACCACTGTGCTATGAGTGCCGAGCCTATTCTTATGTTGTTTTGTTTTGTTATTAAATCATAGCTGTGTACATTAATGCGATCATGGGGCACCATACACTGCTTTATAGACCATTTGACATATTTTCACCACACTGGTTAACATAGGCTTCCTGGCATTTTCTTAGTTTTTCTTATGTTTTTTGACAAAGTTGAATAGAGGCTCTGAAAGGTGGTGTCTTTGCTTTGATCTTGATCTTCAAGGGTATGCTTCTTCTAAAGTTTCAAGGTCATAGGCTTTTCTGAAGGGCTTTTGTCTGCCAGCCCACCTGCAGCAGGTGCTCAGTAAATCCACCTCCCTCTGTCCCTTTCCCCAACCCCTTCCCTCTCTTTGCCCTCCATTACCCTCTGTCTACACAGAGCTCTACGTCTTGAAAATAAAGTGAATCAATGTGGCAGCTCATGCTAAGTTGGATATGGCTGCTCATAGATCAAATGGCACATTCACATTTGGGGAGAAACGTCTATAACCAAGAAAGGACTGTGACTTCTGGGGCCTGAGCGGCAACATCTCGATCACAATGGTAATGGAAAACACCCACAAGCCGCTTTACAACTCCTTTTAAAAACATCACTCCCACAGCATTTACTAACCGGTCTCCAGATCAGGTAAGCTCAGATGGAAGCAGGAGAAATTCCAAAGGATGCAGACATAATCACTCCCCTTCTTTTGATTAAACTACCACACCTCAGTTCCACCACTTCTTTATTTGGTTTTGGGCATATAAGGTCTTATACGGTCTCTGGATCCTGTATTTTCAGTGTCCAACTTTACAGAAAAAATAAAGGAAAGGCATTTTCTCTGTGTATGCCTGTGCACATGTAAAAAAAAAAAATCCTCTCTCTCTTGCCTCAATAGTATAACCCATCAAATGGGCTCACAGGAGCATCTAGCCATGGGTGCTGTGAGGATTAATGAATCATTAGTGCAACTCACTTGAACAGTGCCTAGCACATAGTAAGCTGCTGACAAACGGTAGCTAAGCCCATGGAATGGCCTCCTTTGCACTGCCCTTCAGTTACTTAGAGGATTTTACATTTCTTTTCTTTTTCCTTGTGATCTCAAAATGTCATGCTCAAATATTACGTTACCTCTGTATCCTGCATCCTGACACAAAATAGCACTCTAATCTGTAAATGTTTATTCAATCTTGTTTTTCAACAGTCACATTACTACTTCCTCGCTATTTCTTCCTAGTATTCAAGGTTGATACTATGAGCTTCCAGACCAGCTTTCCACAATGAATGAAGAGCTCAGCAGGAAGCAAGCAATCTGGAAAGGACCAGGCTGAACACGACTGTAGTTAATGAGGCTGAACCCAAGTGTAGTCAATGAGGCTGAACCCCACCATAGTCAATGCTGGCATGCTGGGGGAACCCCCAGCAGGGCTTAGTATGCAGCCCCCTCTTCTAGGAACTCTACTGTTAGGAGCTCATTAAGCCTTGTGACCTCGGTGGAATTTGTGCCAGGGGCACAAGGAGTGAGGGTGGGAATGGGAAACCATCAGTCTCGCTTCTTCTCCGTAACACCCATCAAGCACTGAAATTGCTAGACCATCTCCGAAAGGGCAAAGAGTGTTAACTTAATGCCGAGCACCATTCCTGGTACCTGGCACTTAGCAAAGTGACATGAGTTTATAGTAATTTTCCCCTTTATCTGACCCCCTTCAGGCCTACTACAGCAATAGATGGTTAATAAATGTTGGTGAGTTATTCAGATAGTGACCCATTGTGGCAGCTTTGACACTAACAGCCTCAGTGAGCTGAGTCACTGACAGATACTCACCTGTTTTGTAATACTCTTCTGTTGTGCGTGTATATGAGCACACATCCCCAATAAACCCTTGTAGAAGGCGAAGTTCTGCCCGCTAAGATAGACGTTTTGCTGGCAGTGAAGTATTGGGTGTTCCCGCCTGTCTCAGCAGCAGCCGACACGCAGTGGAGAAGGATGCCGGGAAGGCACTGTGCCAAGGAGAAGGTAACAAGAGGTACAGGGGACAGCCGCAGCTCATGGAGGAGTTCAGTGAAGCTTCAGGGAAAACAAGCACTGACACAGAAGGAGAGAGGAAGGACAAGTGTGTAAAGATCAGAGCTCAGGTTTGCCTCTTACTTTGAGAAGATCTGGAGATTCTACAACTAAAAGAAATCACCACTGATGAGTCCAGCTGCCTCTGACACCACGGAGGGAAATTTTCAGAGAAACACCTTGCCACACATGTGCCTCCACAGGCAATTAAGCACCAGAGACTTCTAAGTGTAAATGCTACATATAGAAAAAACAGCATCTGCTCAGTGCCTGTAGCTCAGTGGTTAGGGCGTCGACCATGTACACCGGAGCTGGCGGATTCAAACCCAGCCCCGGCCTGCTAAACAACAATGACAACTGCAACCAAAAAATGGCCAGGCATTGGGGCAGGTGCCTTTCATCCCAGCTACTTGGGAGGCTGAGGCAAGAGAATCGCTTAACCCAAGAGTTTGAGCTTGCTGTGAGCTGTGACGCCACAGCACTCTACCCAGGACAACATAGTGAGACTGTGTCTCAAAAATAAAAATGAAAAAAAAAAAAAGCATTGTTAGGCAGCTGATCTTTGATGAGGAATGATAACAATCTGTGCCTAAAGACGTGTATTATCATGACAGCTGGGCCTTGGAAGGAGGCTTTGTCAAATAGGTAAGGAAGGAGAGGAAGAGCGTGTGGAGCTAATACTCATACGTGTATTCTCTCACTCACTCATGCGTTTAGCCTTCCATTCAGCAAACAGTCATTGCTAAGATTTGGGCTAGGGACTTGAGTCTAGGCTCTTGGGTCCTAGACATTGAGAAGCCATAGGTAGTTTTTAAGAAAGGAAATAATACTCTGTGACTTACAATGTGAACTGATCATTTTGAAGATGTGTATGTGTATAGACAAAGCCAAAAGGACGTGTGCTTCCATGTTAACGTGCTTCTCTCTGGATGGTGGGGTTGCTAGTGGGTGTCACTTCCTGTTCTGTATCTCTCAGTATTTCCCAAATACCCTGCACTGAGTGTGAATTATTTTTTATCAGAAAAAAAAAAAAGTTTCAAGTAAAAAGATGAAAAGATCAAACTTTCAACAGTGTAGAGAAGGCTCCTCGCACGCTTTGACAGCAGATGACTTTTCGGACGGGGATGTTTTACTTTATCCTCACCTTCTCTGTCACCTGGCTGCATCCTACTATTCCTCGGCTTTCAGTGGAAACTTCCTTTCACTGAAAAGCCTTTCTGGACGGCTCAGGCGAGGTGAGATGTCCATGTTCTGCGCTCCTGGCCTCTGGGGTGCTCCACCACTTGTCATTCTTACAAGTACAGAATGTCTGGCTTTTCCACCAAAAAGTAAACCCCATGAAGGCAGGCATCATATCTGCCCTGTTCACAGATGCTTCCCAAGCACTTTAGTCACTCATAAATGTGGTTGAAATGAATCAATAACAGTTTTACAGGAAGTAAGACTGAAGACAGCCTGATAGGGAGGTAGTTATGATGGTCTGGCCAAGGAGGGAGAGTGTCCAAACTGAAGAAAGAACACCACTGTGGAGGGGAAGGAACAGCTGTGGAGAAGTTACAGGACATGATCTGCAGAACTTCGTGACTACTTGGATTCATTCAACAAGAAGTGACGTTTTGGAAATATTTTGGAGGTAGAACTGATAGGACTTGCTGATAAATTAGATGTAGGAATGGTGGAAAGGGAGCTTGCAAGGAAGCTTCAAGAGTTTTGTCTCGGGCAGCTGGAAGTGTGATGATAAACTTTTCTGAGATGGAGAAGGCAATCGAGGGCGATTAAGAGTTTTAATTTTAGGTGAGAAGTAAGGAGTGGAGGAAAATGCAGGGTGAATCCCAGATTTTGACTTAGGCTAGAAATGAAGAAAGTGAACCAAGCTGAAGAGGAAACATGAATTCGGTTTGGGACAAGTTATGTTTGAAGTGCCTGCTGAGACAGCCAAGATAGTTACAACAAGATTACAGGGGTCTAGAATTCAGAATTTCTGGATGGAAATCTGTAAAGATAAAGATACAGACGAGGTGGTGATCAGGAAGCCATGGGGTAAATAAGAAGCTGTATAAAATGAGAAGGATAAAAAAAGACCAACACCAGAACTTTTAGGAAACTGGTATTTTAGGAGGAAGAAGAGATGGAGAAGAAATTGTCAGAAGGGTAAAAGTATCAGAAAATTATAAGCAACAAGAAGCACCATTTTGATCAAAGCAAGAGTTTAAAAGGTGAGAAGTACATTGGAATCATGAGTAGGAGCCAGATTTTGGGGATCCTTTAAGACCCGGGAGAGAAGCTGACTCTTGGTGAGAAGTAGTGATGATGAGTATAGATGTGTTGGCTATGGAGAAACAGTGTGGGCCAGTCTGGAGATTTGGAGATAAGAAGTAGAAAGTGACCTTTTAAGAATATATTTCTCATCAAATGATATGTCATATAAACCAAATCACCACTGACTCGAATAAGCTGGGGAGTAAAACTGAGAATTTCAAGAGTTATTATTTTGGCCTGGTTCTTATAATTAGCCCCTTGGCAATGGCAAAGGACAAAAACACATCCCCCAGGAATCCTGCTGGTCTAGCCAAGTTCAAAACCAACTGCAGCTCATCCAGTAGCCTTCCAATGAGCCTCTGTCACAGCACTAAGGTGCCATACGAACTTTAGAGCTTTTAGTTTATGTTCCAGAAGGAACCATCAGACAAGCACAGAAAAATATCTGTCTACCTTTCCATCAAGATGTTCCACAGAAAGGAGAAAATGGCCCGAGGCGAGGGAAAGCAGACATCATGACTCTTAAGCTTTGGCAGCCTTACCTTCTTCCAGGCCACTGTGGTTTGGGGAGAGGTTTTAAGCTAAGCTTCAAAAACAATTACCAATGAAGGATCTGGCTAACATAACCACAGAGGGAGACAGAGATGAGATAGATCTTTGCAGAAGGCATTGGGTGCATGGCAAGTGTGTGAACCTGAACGTGGAGAAGGCACCTTGGTGGGCGGTGTGGATGAGGGAGGGTGCGTGTCACAGGAGGACGTGACCGTCTGTTGGATGGGAAAAATGAACAGCAATTCAGACTGACAGGAAGATGGTTGGTGACTGGTAGCCTGTTTATGAACATCTGCATGAGATTGTGTTTGGCATAAACACTTTGCAGACACACATTGTGCGGTTACTTTCAGAAAGCCCTAAGGTTCCAGCTGCTGATAGAAGCCAGAAGCTACAGAGACTCAGCTCAGGGATGAGCTAGATAGGTCTGCTGCCCCCGGGGAATGGCTGGCCCTGAGAACACTGCGCTCAGGAGTCTGGTTGGAAGACCAGGGAAGAAAGACTAAGGTAAACACAGTTGATCATGAAGTTCTTTGGTTAAAGCTTTGGCCAGACCCCTGCCAACCCCCCAGTTACACTCCATGCTAGGTTTCTCTTCTCATTGGAAGATGAGAGAAGTCTTTTGAAGAGAGAGATCCCCTCCAAGGAACGCAAAAGCCAGGGCCTGAGCACCTGATGTCCTGGAGGCCCAGAAGCCTATGATTATAGGGTTGAGCCCTCTGAGCTTCCTCGAGGTGTGCTGTGTTGGAAAAGAGCACAGCAAGAGAATGAAGGGATTTCTCCTTCGTTCTCTTGACTCAATGAGGTCCAAGAGGCAAAACCACAGGAAGGAAGCTCAAAGGTGAAGAGGCACCAAGAAGGGTCAAGGATAACAATTAGTCCTTTTAGTGTGGTCCAAGGCTAAGAGTATGACATCAAAGCCAGCAGGAAAAGAGGGAGATCCACCCTAGAGAGCTACCCTCTCCCAGCTCTCTCCAGTACTGCCCCGTCCAGCAAACATACTTCTGGGTGCTACAAAAGCCAAGAAGAAACAATTTCTATGCTTGTGGTGCTCAGGATTTTCTAGACAGAGGCTATTTTTACACAAAGTCTGTTCAGATGGTGAGTATTGGAGGGGAGTACAAGATACTACGGGTGAACCAAGGAGCAGCCATAACCCTGCCTGGGATCCCCAGGGAAAGCCTCCTGGTGAAGCCAGATACAGGTGCTTTGAGGGCAGGAGTCATATTGTGTGTGCACACTCTCAAGTACTCACACATGCACACACGTATACACCGTAAATGTTTTAGTGTGTACCTCCTGCAGGCACTGTACAATATCATATTTTGCATATGGCAGATCTGTAATAAAGGTTTTTGAGCAAATACAAGAATTCATTGCTTTCTCTACATGTATCTGTTTGACCATTTCTCTGCTTTCTTCCTAAATATTACTCCTTTTCCTTTGCTGGAAATGCCCAGAGATTTTCATTTGGGGGTAACAGCCAGAAAACTGGATGTCAATCAGATATGGAAATTGCCATTTTATAACATGAGGCAATACTGGAAGGAAAGGATGCCTGTGGCCTATAGTTAGAAGAGGAATATCTCCATGATAATAATTATAGACCATTTATAGGACTCTCACTCTGGGTTAAGTGCTGTTTTCTGTGATTTAAGTATTAAATCCTTTCATTCTCACGACAACCCAGTGAGGAGGGTGTTAATCAGGACCGACAAAGGGCCCTTGCAACTTGCTCAAGGCAAGTGGGTGGTGGAGCCAACTCAGACAGGCTCCAGAGCCTGGGATCCCACCTATCTCCCACTCAGGACTGAAAACTAAGGGCAAGAGCATCCTGAATTGTCCTCCTCGTGTATAGACCAGAGATCACTGATTATGTAATAACCTTTTTAAACACCATAATGTCCACCAGTTCATTTTTTTCAACCCCCTTGGTTCCTGGACTGGCAGGTCTAAATGCAAAGAGCTTTCTAGATGGTCGCTTTTACCCAAGTTTTATTCCTGTGGTAATAAACGTACACCATAACAGGCAAGATAGTGTTAGAGTCACAGAACTCATCATTTTCTCTATCAGAGAACAGGGACAAGTCAAGGTCCTACTGCATTCTGACAACAGGAGGCCAGGAAGGCCTGGGGACAAGGATAACAGGACAGGACTGGCTCTGCCTCAGTAAGCGTTCCTGTTTGGTCTCACCATCTTGGAGCTAATGATCATTTGGCCTCCTGAGAGCACTTTGAGATTGACGACCTCATGTGTACATCTGAGGAAGTGAAGATCACCAAGACTTACTGATTCAAACAGTATCATTACCGACTTGTGTCAATCTTCTTTCAACTTTCCCAGTGTTAAAATCAATAGTAATCAAAACCCAGCCTATCATAGTAGAGATGTAAAGGATGACTGAAAGAAGCAAAAAGGACAAAAAGGACAAAGAGAATCCCACAAAAGACTTGCGTGGTCATTCCCAGACAAAAGTACTCTTCCACTTGTGTGGGCCTGTTCTCACATCTTCCTTACATCAGCTTTTCCTACTGAGTCACCATTTCCTGTCTTATTGAAATGTTCCTCTTCTTCCAGAAGCAGACCCTGTGGTTAACTAAGGCCTGAGGCTGAGGTTTTGTACAGAATCCTGGATCAAACCAGGGTAGGAGTCACAGCCTCAGGTCACACGCCAAGGGCAGATTTCAAATGTATGAGAAGACAAGTCTAATTTCTACCTCCTGATTGCCATAGTTTGTAAGTCTATATCAAATAGAACATGAACCCTATTCATTATTTCTACAAATATATATATATATGTTTGAGATGGACTCTCACTCTACTGCTCAGGCTAGGCTACTGTGATGTCATCATAGCTCACAGCAACCTCAAACTCTCGGTCTCAAGCAAGCCTCCTGCCTCAGTCTCCCAAATAGCTGGGACTACAGGCACCTACCACCATGCCCTGCTAATTTTTCTATTTTTGGTAGAGACAGGATCTTGCTGTTGCTGAGGCTGGTCTCAAAGTCCTGAGCTCAAGCAATCCTCCCACCCAGGCCTCCCAGACTGTTAGGATTACAGACATGGGCCACTGTACCCAGCCTTCTTTCTACAAATATTCCTTGAGTTTGTATACTAAGTGCTAGGGATTGATCTATGAGCTGGGGGATGGAAAATTGAATAAAATAGATAGACTTATAATCATCATCATCCCTATCCCTTTGGTTTACATTTTTGGAGGGAAAGAAAGATCAGCACTCCCTGTAATAGAAGGGAGTCAATATTAACAAAGTATTGCCCTGTAGTTCTCTGAGAGAAGTAAATGAATTAATGATAGTTTATATTATTCGTGAATCTTTATATCCTTTTAAGGAATGTACATCAGATTTCTCAGTGCTGTGCAGGATACTAATGAGCATTAAGAAAACATGACCTGACAGCTTATATCCTACAGAGATGGAGTCAGTTCTATTTTATTTAATTTGGGTAGTTACCATTATACTTTTTTTCCCTTCCTCTCTTCCTCATATAGGACAGAGACACCACAGGTACTAGTCGACTAAATCCAAGGAGGAACATAAACTTCCATATTGAACCCTGAAAGCAGATGTCTAACAAGTAGAACCCAATCCTGTAACTTAATTACTTGATTGAAAGGGGTTTACTGAATGCTGAATGCCTACCAGGCACCTAAGGTTTGTGCGGTGTACTGTGGGAAACCCCAGAGAGTGTTATGACACAAATTCTACTCCCAGACAAGATGGGGAACAATTGGTGAATAACACAAGAAGATTATATTAGTTCTTTATGACAGCACAGTGCAAAGGATAGGTGTGTGACACACCTTCTGGGGGCAAGACACAATTGTAAGAGGGACTGTACCCAACAATGCAATCAGTGTAACCTGGTTTCTTGTAGCCTCAATGAATCCCCAACAATAAAAAAAAAAAAAGTACATCTAGAAATACAATTTTTTTTTTTTTTTAGAGACTGAGTCTCATTTTGTCGCCCTTGGTAGAGTGCTGTGACATCACAGCTCACAGCAACCTCCAGCTCTTGAGCTTAGACGATTCTCTTGCCTCAGCCTCCCAAGTAGCTGGGACTACAGGCGCCCACCACAACGCCCGGCTATTTTTTGTTGCAGTTTGGCCGGGGCCGGGTTCAAATTCGCCACTCTCGGTATATGGGGCCAGCGTCCTGCTCACTGAGCCATAGGCACCGCCCTAGAAATACAATTTTAATCTCCTTCTCTACAGCCAATAGGACAAAATGCAAATGCCCCTGATTTGACTGACAACTGGTATACTCAAGCAGGAGACTAGACATATCCAGGAACAATTCTAACATAAGGTAGCTGGGATGTTGGGGAAGAGGTGGAATTTTAGGGTCTGTTTGGCAGACATGCAGTGTAAAGAGGCACGGACTACAGACAGAGTGATACCACACACACTTCTACTGCTCTGGGGCTCTGAGTGGCCTGTGAGGGTCACCTGGACCCTTCTCCAGGAAAAGGGGACAACTGCCCTGTGCTGGCATCATTAGAACTCATCCTGTGGCTTGGCAGAGGTTTTCCACCCTTGAATCCCATTAACTTACTGCTCTTTGATATGTTTGTCCCCATGGCTACTAAAAGCAATGCATTTGAGCTAAAGTGCTAACATTCTGCCTTTTTAATCAGATGTGTTTGGAATTTAGAAAAGCCAAGAAGAGGAGAAAGAAAAAAGAACAAGGAGAAATAATGTGAAAGGAAAAAAAAATACCTTACTTTCCTATCCACTATTTATTCACCTCCCCAGGCAAAAATTGATTAAGAATACTGCAAAAGAAGATGGGTGTGACCTTTTCCTTGAAACCACACAAAACATTCTGTTTCAGCTGGAGAAGAGCGCCTTGAAGGGCACGGAGTTAGATTTCAAACCTCAGAGTAAGTATAGGCTTCCCTCTGGTAAGGGAGGAGGGAGCAGAGGCCAGCAACAGGGTCAGCTTCACAGTCAAGAAGACCATAGGCTTGGGCACCGAAATTGAATTCCACTGAGGCAGAAGTTCTGCAACCCACAAAGGCCAGGTAGCCCCAGGGGCCCTTGCGTCTCCAGGTAGTAGGTAGGAAGATTCCAGAGTGGCCACAGTGACTTTCAGGCAGTTCTTGAATATGATCTGTGAACATCACCATCAGCCAGGGTGTCTGTGCTGGCTCTGTGCCGGGCAGCCCGCTTGTTCCCAGAAACACAGGGCCCAAGCCTCACCTCTGTCCTCTGGACTTTGCATGCTTACTAGATGGACGAGATTTACGCTTTATGATTCTGTCTTTTAAAAATGTATTTTAGTTTTTTAATTGACATGCAATCATTGTATATAGTTATGAGGCACATAGTAATGTTTGAGATATACATTGTATAGTGATCAGATCGGGGTAATCAGAGTATCCATCATCTCAAACATTTGTCATTTCTTTGTGTTGACAATGTTTTTAAAGAGGCTTATGAAAGCCCCTCCCTCTCCCTATTGTCCTCATGAACACTTTTGTTTCTCTCCTCTGGAAGAGACAAAAGGTCACCCCCATCATGATCATAATTGTGGTCTTTGCTATGCCTGGGAGAACAGAGGAAAGAGCATTCTGTTCTAGAGTACGAGGCCAGCAGAAGTTGCACTTGAGGGGAAGGTCCAAGCAGCAAAGAGAGAATTTGTGCCAGGCCAGGTCTTTCCCATTCAGAATGGCAATGTCCAGTTAGGACATGGTCAAAGGTAAGAGCCTGAACCACCGAGATTCAGTTTATGAGCACCTGCTACCTGCTAGATATTCTGCTAGAAGCTGGGATATTAAGTTGAAAACAACACATTTCCTTAAGGAACTTTCCACTAAGTTGAGGAAATTAATACAAACACAATGTACAAAGAGTTGTATGTGAACCTGTCAATCCATCCTTCCTTGACTTTGACTTCCCTTCAATTCTGCTGAAAGCCAAACAGACCCCAATTTGCACATTCTTTGCTCCTCCCCTTCACCAAGTAGGCCTTGCAGAAATGGGTTGTTAAACAAACATACCCTGCGAAGAGGAGTAAGTACAGTGACCTTGTAAAACTGCGTTCCTATCCTGGTTCCCCTGCTAACTAGCCAACCCCAGCCCTGTAAATCTAACCTTGCAAAGATCCCACCTCCCGCCTCCCTCCTCAACTGAAAAAAGGTATAAAAAACCCCTTCCTTTGTGATGCTTTGCTGAGAATTTGGGCTATGAATCAGTCTTGGTCGGCTAACCAATAAAGGACCCCATACCTAATTTGAACTCAGTGTGCTGGCGTTTTCTCTACAATTCCACTTGTGTTGGGTACAGCGCTGTAAGAACAGATATGTGCTTACCTTTGCACATCTCTTTAGAAATGCAGAATGGCCAAGTCTTGTACACAGAAATTATGAGTAACTCTCAAACAGGTTAATTAGGAAAGAGGAACTGGGAGTGGAGAATAGAGGAAGGAGGTAAAGCAGATGACAGAGGAAGTAGAGATGTCTCCATTGAAGTTTTACTAAAGTTAAAGTAGGTGAGTGTGGTGGGGTGAATAGCACCCACTCAAAGTTCATGTCCACTCACAGCTTGAGAATATGACCTTATTTAAAAATAGGATCTTAGCAATGCAAATAAAGTGAAGACTGAAATGAGATCATCCTGGATTAGGATGGGCTCTAAATCCAAATGAAAATGTTCTAATCAGAGACAGAAAAGAATGCCAAGTCACAGCAGGAAAGAAGGCCGGTGAAAGCAGAAACAGATTGGGTGCTGCTGCCACAAGGCATGGAGGGCTGGGAGCCGCCAGAGCTGGAAAAGGAAGAGGTGGGGAAGGTGGGAAAGGATTCTCCCCTAGAGTCTAGAGGAAACATAGCCCTGCTGGTATATTGACTTTGGACTTCTGGCCTCTAGACTGTGAGAGGATGAATTTCTGTTGTTTTAAGCTAATAAGTTTGTGACAATATACTGTGGCAGCCACAGGAAACTAACGCAATGAGGAGAAGTAAACCAGATCCTTAGAACTGGAACGAGCCTGAGAAGAAGCAGGTTACTAAGATGGAAAAGAGTTGACAGCTTCTGCACAGAAAAACCAAGGCCATGACTGGGACTATCAACCTTGGGAGCTAGGTGGAAGGGTTAAGAATTACCTGCTGAGCTATGCCTCACTGGTTAAATAAAATTATCCTAAACCATTCCTAACTCAAGCACCGACTTACTTGACATCTCAGAATCACAGCAGAATTATAAAAAAGCAATGCAGCCTGGCAAACCTCGTGGGCTGGAGGTCAGGCCCACATGTCCCATGATTTCAACCTGCACACTGTTTCCAGTGCCCTACAGTCAGACCCGGGAAGGTGGAAAGTTAACAATGCCAAGTGCTCAAGTCAAGGACACATGGAATGTGTGGATGAAAAACAAGACAGAGGGAAAGACAACTTCTTTGCATGCAGCTGTCTGCAACAACAAATCAAAACAAATAAGCAAGCATCTCCTTGAAACTGCAGGGAAGAAAATTTAACACCTTTTTTTCTGAAATCAGGCATAGTAAGTGGAAATTGAGTCCCATATCCGCTACTCCTAATGTAAAATGTGCAAACTGTCAATTGAATTATCTTTATTAGGCATCAGCCTTTAGGATTAATGTAAAAATGAAAAAGACTTTTCATACACTTCCCCCTGCTCAGAACCTTATTTTTCCACGCAATTTCAAGTTCTATAAAAGTAAAATTTCCTTTCTGTTGACCAAAACACAACAGTGGTTCTAGCCTGGTTAAAAAAAAAAAGTATATTCAGGTTCCTAAACTGGGGCATCCTAACTAAAAACACTTACATTGTGTTGACATGTGACACGGTCTGTACCATGACTCCCCTCATCTTGTCAACTGCTCCTCACCCCATTGGTTGACAGAAACTGGCACATACCTGATGTTCAGCTGAGCATTTGCTGAACTAAAATGCAGCAAATGGAAAGGCTGGCAGAGAGAAAGACTTTGGCAGGAAGACCCACTGAAGGGGAAAGGGGAGGGATGAAAGATCCAGAGTGGCTGGAGGAGTTTGGTGGGGACGGTGGGAAATAAAGGTGCTGCTGAGAGCTACCGCCATCATAACACCATGTTAAGGTTCTTGAACTTTTTTTTTTATATTGCAATGTAAATTTATTATTTTTTTATTAAATCATAGCTGTGTACATTAACTTGAACATTTTTTGTAGATGATAGGGAGCTACCAAAAGTGACTAGTTGTAGTGTCTTAGAAAGTTCACTCTGGTGGCTGAAAGGTGAATGTTTTTGTGGGAAAATGGGTTAAGTGTAAAAAAAAAAAAAAAAATGGAGGGCAAAAAAGAGATAAAGAGGGCCCGAAGTAGGGAGAGGGAATAGGAAAGGTGAACATTTGGAGATACTCTGAAGTAGAATCGACAAGATGTGGTTGATCTGTGGGATGGAAGTTTGTTATCTGAGCCCGAGTTCCCTCCCTACCGCCTGCAAATGCAGAATCCAAGACAGAGACTTTGATGCAAGCAGTTTATTCAGGAGCAAGAGAAAGGGATCAGGTCAGTAGAACAAGAAAGAATGAAAAAGAAATACCAAGATGGCAATAAGTTGCTACTAAGTTAGCCCCTGCCATGGGTGACTGATGCTGGATCTCTCCCTGAGACCCTCTGAGGAGCCCTGTGAAATGTGTTATCCATACGCTTCCAACCCTGTTGGTTTTGGAGGGTCCCCAGGGCAGTCCACCCGCCCTGCCCCCGGTCGCCATACATGTCTGCTGCTGAGCAGGCTCTTAGCTCCTCCGGGACCATATCAACAGCAAGGAAGCCCAGGGCAAGGAAGGAGAGATGCCTGATGTAAACCCAAGGCACATCTTTCCTCAGCTGAATTAAGTGGTAGTAGCCCATTTGGAGCTGAACAGCCACAAGGTGTGGCTGAGGTTTGCAGTGGTGCGCAGGATAGTAAGAAAGAAAAGGAGCCAAAGGTGACTGTGATTCCCAGTAACACCATTAATTAAGACAATGAGGGAGGGTGGAGCAAGATCACAGCCGAGTAACAGCTTCCTTGCATCTAGGCACCGTGAGTCTGGGGATATAGGACTCCAGGCATCTCTGGCTGGTGGGATCTGCCCATCATCACCCCTGAGAGGATACAGGGAGTCAGCAAGAGACTTCTGGACCCCAAGAGGAGGACTAAAACAGTGGAAAACCGGCAAGTGGTCGCGTGTGTTCAATCCGCCTAAACCCGCCCGCAACTGTAAGTTCAGTAGCAGCGAGACTGCAAACGAGAAAGGCCTTACCTGTGAACTGTTTTGGTGTCTTTGGACTTGGCACTCAGCTGAACTGCTTTGGGGAGAGCCTGAGCGGGAGTGCTGAGAACTTTGGCCTTTGTCTAGGGCCCCAGTCTGAGCCGCTGAGCCAGATGGAGCTAATAGAGTTTGGCTCTGGGTCACAGGCAGACATTGTGAGCGATCTGCCCTGGCAAGCCCCGCCCTCAGGGTCGCAGAGCTGGAATTGGGTGGGAGCTGGTAACCCAGCGACCAAGTAGCCTAAGGGCGGGGTCTGAGCCGCCTTGCAGCCCTAACCCTCGGGGGCAGAGGGAGACCAGTTTTGACACACAGGGTAAGTGGATAGCCACTTCAGCAGTGATTCCAGCGACAAGCCTTCCCTGAGAAAGCTTCTGCTCAGTAAGTGAACAAGTTCAAAGTGCCTTTTAAGTGGGCTGAAGAGAGATTTAGGGTGTCTACCTGCTGGGGTTCGAGAAACTAGCAGCCTCCAGTCGTATCAGAACTGTGATTAACATCTCATACCCCAGAAGACCACGTGTTGCCCAGACAATATTCAATAACATATACATACTGCTTTGTTTTTGGTTGCGTGTGTGTTTTTTTTTGTTTGTTTGTTTGGGGTTTTTTTTGGTTTGGTTGTTTTTTTTGTTTATTTTGACGTTCTAGATTGTTGTTTTGTTTTTTAAGTTCAACCTTTTCCATACAGATCCTTTTTCTTTCTCAATTTTTCTAGTTTAATTATAATTTCCCATTGCTGCCTATTTCAATAATCAGAACTTCATTTTTGTTAGTGTTTCTACCACTATTATTTGGTTTTTCCAGCCAATTTTATCCCGTAAAGTTTTCTGTTTGCTTGTTTTGGTTTGATTTATAGCATTTTTGTCTTTCCTCTCTACTTGGTGGAGGTGGGGTACTGTGTCTGATCAGGTTAGCAAAGAGCTGCTGACCTCAAGGGAACCACCCCACTGGGCACCCCCAGAAGGTGTTTTTTTTTTTTTTAAGGTTGTATCAAAGTACCCTACTGTACACCTATATTGCTCTGTCTCCCTCTTTCTGTGCCTCTCTTCTTTTTGTCAATATTCCTTTCACCCAACCACTCTCCTTTCTCTATTTTTCTTTTTTTTTTTTTTTTCTTATCACTCGGTCCTCCTTTCTTTCATCGCTTTTTTGCTCTTCAACCTTCTCACCCTTCTGGTCCTGTAACCCTTAGTCCACAGGCACAAGAACTTAAAGAGCAAGAGGAATTGAAAGGAAAATTAGGGCAAGTAAACAGATAAAAGAAATCACCCATGAGGAAGAATCAGCAGAAAACTCCAGGCAACATGAAGAACCAGTCCAGAACTACCCCGCCAAGGGACCATGAGGTAGCTACTGCAGAGGATTCCACCTATACACAAATGTTAGGAATGACAGAAAGGGAATTTAGAATACACATGTTGAAAACAATGAAGGAAATGATGGAAACAATGAAGGAAACTGCTAATAAAGTGGAAAATAACCAAAAGGAAATTCAAAAACAGAATCAAATAAGAGATGAACGATATGAAGAATATAAAAAGGATATAGCAGAGCTGAAGGAAATGAAACAGTCAATCAGGGAACTTAAAGACGCAATGGAAAGTATCAGCAACAGGTTAGACCATGCAGAAGAAAGAATTTCAGAGGTAGAAGACAAAGTTTTTGAGATAACTCAGATAGTAAAAGAGGCAGAAAAGAAGAGAGAGAAAGCAGAACGTTCACTGTCAGAATTATGGGACTTTATGAAGCGTTCCAACATACGAGTTACAGGAATTCCAGAAGGGGAAGAAGAATGCCCCAGAGGAATGGAAGCCATACTAGAGAATATTATAAAAGAAAATTTCCCAAATATCACCAAAGATTCTGACACACTGCTTTCAGAGGGATATCGGACCCCAGGTCACCTCAACTCTAACCGAGCTTCTCCAAGACACATTGTGATGAACCTGTCCAAAGTCAAGACAAAAGAAAAGATTCTGCAAGCTGCCAGGAGTAAGCGCCAGTTGACCTACAGGGGCAAATCCATCAGAGTGACCGCAGACTTCTCTAATGAAACTTTCCAAGCAAGAAGACAATGGTCATCTACCTTTAATCTACTTAAACAGAACAATTTTCAGCCCAGAATTCTGTACCCTGCTAAGCTAAGCTTCAAAATTGACGGAGAAATCAAATCATTTACGGATATACAAACATTGAGGAAATTCACCACAACAAGACCAGCTCTACAGGAAATACTTCAACCTGTTCTGCACACTGACCACCACAATGGATCAGCAGCAAAGTAAGAACTCAGAAATTAAAGGACAGAACCTAACCTCCACACTGATGCAAAAGATAAAACTAAGCAATGGACTCTCACAAAATAAGACGAATAGAATACTACCACACTTGTCAATTATCTCAATAAATGTTAATGGCTTGAATTCCCCACTGAAGAGACATAGATTTGTTGACTGGATTAAAAAACACAAGCCATCCATTTGCTGTCTGCAAGAAACACACCTGGCTTCAAAAGACAAATTAAAGCTCCGAGTCAAGGGTTGGAAGACAATTTTTCAGGCAAATGGAATTCAGAAGAAAAGAGGAGTTGCAATCTTATTTTCAGACACATGTGGATTTAAAGCAACTAAAGTCAAAAAAGACAAAGATGGTCACTTTATATTGGTCACGGGAAAAATACAACAAGAAGACATTTCAATTCTAAATATTTATGCACCCAATTTAAATGCTCCCAGATTCTTGAAGCAGACCTTACTCAGTCTGAGCAATATGATATCTGATAATACCATCATAACAGGGGACTTTAACACTCCTCTTACAGAGCTGGACAGATCCTCTAAACAGAAATTAAACAAGGATATAAGAAACTTAAATGAGACTCTAGAACAACTGTGCTTGATAGATGCATATAGAACACTCCATCCCGAAGATAAAGAATATACATTCTTCTCATCACCCCATGGAGCATTCTCCAAAATTGATCATATCCTGGGACACAAAACAAATATCAACAGAATCAAAAGAATTGAAATTTTACCTTGTATCTTCTCAGACCATAAGGCACTAAAGGTGGAACTCAACTTTAACAAAAATGCTCGACCCCACCCAAAGGCATGGAAACTAAACAATCTTCTGTTGAATAACAGATGGGTGAAGGAAGAAATAAAACAGGAAATCATTAACTTCCTTGAGCATAACAACAATGAAGACACAAGCTACCAAAACCTGTGGGATACTGCAAAAGCAGTTTTGAGAGGAAAATTCATCGCTTTAGATGCCTACATTCGAAAAACAGAAAGAGAGCACATCAACAATCTCACAAGAGATCTTATAGAATTGGAAAAAGAAGAACAATCTAAGCCTAAACTCAGTAGAAGAAAAGAAATATCCAAAATCAAATCAGAGATCAATGAAATTGAAAACAAAAGAATCATTCAGAAAATTAATGAAACAAGGAGTTGGTTTTTTGAAAAAATAAATAAAATAGATAAACCATTGGCCAGACTAACGAGGAATAGAAAAGTAAAATCTCTAGTAACCTCAATCAGAAATGATAAAGGGGAAATAACAACTGATCCCACAGAGATACAAGAGATCATCTCTGAATACTACCAGAAACTCTATGCCCAGAAATTTGACAATGTGAAAGAAATGGATCAATATTTGGAATCACACCCTCTCCCTAGACTCAGCCAGGAAGAAATAGAGCTCCTGAACAGACCAATTTCAAGCACTGAGATCAAAGAAACAATAAAAAAGCTTCCAACCAAAAAATGCCCTGGTCCAGATGGCTTCACTCCAGAATTCTATCAAACCTTCAAGGAAGAGCTTATTCCTGTACTGCAGAAATTATTCCAAATAATTGAGGAAGAAGGAATCTTCCCCAACACATTCTATGAAGCAAACATCACCCTGATACCAAAACCAGGAAAAGACCCAAACAAAAAGGAGAATTTCAGACCAATCTCACTCATGAACATAGATGCAAAAATTCTCAACAAAATCCTAGCCAAAAGATTACAGCTTATCATCAAAAAAGTCATTCATCATGATCAAGTAGGCTTCATCCCAGGGATGCAAGGCTGGTTTAACATACGCAAGTCTATAAACGTTATCCACCATATTAACAGAGGCAAAAATAAAGATCACATGATCCTCTCAATAGATGCAGAAAAAGCATTTGATAAAATCCAGCATTCTTTTCTAAGTAGAACTCTGAAGAGTATAGGCATAGGTGGCACATTTCTAAAACTGATTGAAGCTATCTATGACAAACCCACAGCCAATATTTTACTGAATGGAGTAAAACTGAAAGCTTTTCCTCTTAGAACTGGAACCAGACAAGGTTGTCCTCTGTCACCTTTACTATTCAACATAGTGCTGGAAGTTCTAGCCAATACAATTAGGCAAGACAAGGAAATAAAGGGAATCCAAATGGGAGCAGAGGAGGTCAAACTCTCCCTCTTTGCTGACGACATGATCTTATACTTAGAGAACCCCAAAGACTCAACCACAAGACTCGTAGAAGTCATCAAAAAATACAGTAATGTTTCAGGATATAAAATCAATGTCCACAAGTCAGTAGCCTTTGTGTACACCAATAACAGTCAAGATGAGAAGCTAATTAAGGACACAACTCCCTTCACCATAGTCTCAAAGAAAATGAAATACCTAGGAATATACCTAACGAAGGAGGTGAAGGACCTCTATAAAGAAAACTATGAACTCCTCAGAAAGGAAATAGCAGAGGATATTAACAAATGGAAGAACATACCATGCTCATGGATGGGAAGAATCAACATTGTTAAAATGTCCATACTTCCCAAAGCAATCTACCTATTCAATGCCATTCCTATCAAAATACCAACATCGTACTTTCAAGATTTGGAAAAAATGATTCTGCGTTTTGTATGGAACCGGAAAAAATCCCATATAGCTAAGGCAGTTCTCTGTAACAAAAATAAAGCTGGGGGCATCAGCATACCAGATTTTAGTCTGTACTACAAAGCCATAGTGCTCAAGACAGCATGGTACTGGCACAAAAACAGAGACATAGACACTTGGAATCGAATGGAAAACCAAGAAATGAAACTAACATTTTACAACCACCTAATCTTTGATAAACCAAACAAGAACATACCTTTGGGGAAAGACTCCCTATTCAATAAATGGTGTTGGGAGAACTGGATGTCTACATGTAAAAGACTGAAACTGGACCCACACTTTTCCCCACTCACAAAAATTGATTCAAGATGGATAAAGGACTTAAACTTAAGGCATGAAACAATAAAAATCCTCCAAGAAAGCATAGGAAAAACACTGGAAGATATTGGCCTGGGGAAAGACTTCATGAAGAAGACTGCCATGGCAATTGCAACAACAACAAAAATAAACAAATGGGACTTCATTAAACTGAAAAGCTTCTGTACAGCTAAGGAGACAATAACCAAAGCAAAGAGACAACCTACACAATGGGAAAGGATATTTGCATATTTTCAATCAGACAAAAGCTTGATAACTAGGATCTATAGAGAACTCAAATTAATCCACATGAAAAAAGCCAACAATCCCTTATATCAATGGGCAAGAGACATGAATAGAACTTTCTCTAAAGACGACAGACAAATGGCTAACAAACACATGAAAAAATGTTCATCATCTCTATATATTAGAGAAATGCAAATCAAAACAACCCTGAGATATCATCTAACCCCAGTGAGAATGGCCCACATCACAAAATCTCAAAACTGCAGATGCTGGCGTGGATGTGGAGAGAAGGGAACACTTTTACACTGCTGGTGGGACTGCAAACTAGTACAACCTTTCTGGAAGGAAGTATGGAGAATCCTCAAAGCACTCAAGCTAGACCTCCCATTTGATCCTGCAATCCCATTACTGGGCATCTACCCAGAAGGAAAGAAATCCTTTTATCATAAGGACACTTGTACTAGACTGTTTATTGCAGCTCAATTTACAGTCGCCAAAATGTGGAAACAGCCTAAATGCCCACCAACCCAGGAATGGATTAACAAGCTGTGGTATATGTATACCATGGAATACTTATTCAGCCATTAAAAAAAATGGAGACTTTACATCCTTCGTATTAACCTGGATGGACGTGGAAGATATTATTCTTAGTAAAGCATCACAAGAATGGAGAAGCATGAATCCTATGTACTCAATTTTGATATGAGGACAATTAATGACAATTATGGTTATGGTGGGGGGAAACAGAAAGAGGGAAGGAGGGAGGTGGGTGGGGCCTTGGTGTGTGTCACACTTTATGGGGGCAAGACATGATTGCCAGAGGGATTTTACCTAACAATTGCAATCAGTGTAACCTGGCTTATTGTACCCTCAATGAATCCCCAACAATAAAAAAAAAAAAAAAATTAAGACAATGAGAATTTAGAACAGAGCAAGCAATTTAGAGAAATCTTTACTGCAGATCATGCTGAGAATACAAAGCCCAGGTGGTCTCCCCTAGGCCCCCACTGTTCTGACCTTGCCTACCTTCACCTTCTCTCACTCAACTCCAGCTACCTCCTTCCTACCCCATTGCCTTCACAGCTGCTGTTCCTTCTGCTTGGAACCCCAGCTCCCTCCCGTAGGCCCTTTGGGTCTCTGTATAGCAGTACCTCCTTCCCTAATTCTCCATTTGCTCTGCTTTACTTCATAGCATATCTCCACTTGACACATATTTATTTATTTGTGAATTGACTGCCACTAAAGCCTAAGCTCTATGAAGGCAGGGACTTTGTTTGGTTCACAGCCTACCCCTAGCTCCTGGAACAGTGCTGGTACACAGCAGAAGTCTCAGTAAATGTCTGTTGAAGGAAGGGATGCTCACAAGCTCAGACTGGCACGTGTGGAGTTTAACATGCTGTGGCCCCCAGATGAAAACGCCCACTGGAGATGCAACTCTGGACTGGGAAGATGGGTGTGCAGTTGGCTGAGATCACACCCGCCTGTGACCCGGGCTGGCTCCATGGGCATATCAGCTATGTGTCACACAGAACCCTAAGTCCAGAGGATCCCTGAGCTTATTTAATGCTCTCCTGTCACTATCTTGAAATGAAGAACTTTATTTTTGAACTTGTGTCTTGTAAGTGAAATCCAGTGGAACCACGGAACATGCGCATGAGCAGAGGGGACATGTGTGCCCATCATTCCTCGCTTCTCCCTTCACGGGATGCCCCATCAGCACAGAATCATGGTGGACTATGACGTGTGGAAGATTTGTGAGACTCAAAGGTAGTCCAAGGTGAGAGGACCATGTTCAAGGCTGAGACACTGGTGTCCCTGAGAGGCTGCCAGAACTTGCTTCCTACAAAGAAAGAAGGCAATGATATTTTAAAGGGAAAATAGTTCCTTTTCCTTTTAGTCCTCCCTTAGCAGTAAGTCAAAAGTAGAAGATACTGGTAGAATGAGCACATAACAAGAAGTGAAATAGCGGAGGTGAGTGGATTGCCTGGGTTAGGAGTTCGAGACTAACCTGAGCCAGAGCGAGACCGCATCTCTAAAAATAGCCGGGCGTTGTGGTGGACACCTGTAGGCCCAGCTACTCGGGAGGCTGAGGCAAGAGAATCACTTGAGCTCAACAGTTAGAGGTTGCTGTGAGCTGTGATGCCACAGCACGCTACCGAGGGTGATAAAGTGAGACTCTGTCTCAAAAAATAAAAGAAATTAAAAAAAGAAGTGAAATAAAAGCAACCAAGTTAGTATTACCCAGCATTTCCACCATTCTGGTAAGAACAAGGAGCACTGATGTGTACAAGCTACAAAATAAAAATTGTGTCACATCAATGATTCTGCCTATGAGTTAAATGCTTCTACATCTGAGCTGTGAACTGCCATTACACAATATGAAGGTGAGTGGTAAAATCCACGGTAATGATTTAAAATTAAATTTAATGATTTGGTTTTTCTTTACTTAGAACAATGATAAATGGCAAATAAAAAACTGGTGACCAGTTGAGAGTCTGGAAATAAAGGAAAAAGCTTTTTCCCACTTTTTGAATAAGGAGCCTATGCTGCCTGTGCTGCCTGCAAAAGAAAACTCAGTCTCAAACACAGATCCCACCTGATGATAGACAAAGTGTCATTTTATCTGTAGGACAGCTGAATGGACAAGTGTGCCTGTGGTGTCTCCAGTGTGCATCAGCCCGGTGTGTGGGAACAGCTAGAGATGGCTGGGAGTTGGAGCTCAGATGTCATATTACTGCCATCTTGTGTCCAATACAGTACACAGCATGTAGCTTCAGTGGACCCTGTGGCTGCTTCCGGAAGTGCTAAGGCCACCCACCTCCAAACCAAACTGATACACTAATGGGATTGCTATTGGGCTGTTGGTGTTTAATGAGAACAAAGGTTTCACCCACTATTCATACACATTTCAGGGCCAGGGTTGAAGTTGAAATGCATGTGTGTGTGTGTGTCCCTGTGACTTTTTCTCCACTTCCACAGGTTCTTTTCCTTCATTCCCGCCTTCCTCGTCTTTGGAGTACCCTCTCCTAAACAAAGAAGGCTGGTTCTTTGGAGTCAAACCATATCCAGCTCTCATATGGAAGACCTGGCTGCCATGTGTGGTCCCTCTTGAAGAACAGCATCACTGGGAAGCCCTGCAGAGTGGATGACTGGGCCAGACTCTTGGACAAAGGATGACTGCCGTGGGCCAGACTCTTGGACAAACATACATCCAGGGCTTTAGCCAAGTTAGTTATGTTACTTACCAGCCACAAAATCATAAAAAGGCATGAGTTAATCCTCCCCCAAAACAGGGGAGTTAAGGAAATGATCAAACCTGCATTAGGTATGGATCAAACATCAAAGGGCCACACAATTTATCTGATGGCAGACACAAAAAGCCAGAGAAATGGAGACAAAGGGGAAAGTGAATGACTTGGTACTAAATATAAATGATGCAAGCATCCCTGAGTTCTTAATTTCTTGCTGGTTTGGTCAGTGTTCTGACTGACCGTGCCTGCCCACGAGGACAAGCAGAGGATATTGATGGGGAGCAGAAATAAAGACCCTTCCTTCATCGTGCCCCTTAAAAAACACATTTTTCAAATATTTTGGGTGAAATAATAAAAGCATTAAGAAGACAAGAACAAGTCAATATTTTTAAATCAACTGCAACATATTTGTGAGTCTAAAACTAATACAAATTAATAGGGAAATGGGGAAATGTAAAAACCATTGAAAAACCCAGTAATCTGCTCACTCACTTTCACTCTTAGTGGTTGAGTATATTTCCTGCTGATCTTTTTTCTTTCTACCTATCTAATCTACACCTATGTTTAAAAATATATTCATCTATTTCTATAAATATATGTATTTTAAAAGGTGGAACCCATCAGATTATAACATGTTATTTAATTCATTTAACTCTCTTATGAGTGTTAGACTTTTTTTTCCTCTGTGTCACACTTAACCACGGACACTTAATTCCATGGTAAGTGTCCTTACATACAAACTTCAGAGTTTTTCCAGCATGTCCTTAGAATGGATTCCTCAGAGTACATAAATGTGTTAATAGTTATAAAGAATTATACTAATTTATATTCTTACCACTAGGGCATAAAATTACCCATTTCCCCACCCCTATGGCAACACTAAATTTTTTAAACCTTTGCTATTTGCTAGCATAAATTGATCTCATTGTTCTAACTTGGATTCTCTTGGAAACTAGTGAGGCTGAACACTTTTAATGCTATTAAACATTCAGAGAATTGTCTACTGGGATTTAAATGTTTAAAAATCTATTCATCTGTATTTTTTTAAGCCTTTGCTAGTATTTAGTGCTTTATCTAAAATCTATTTTAATATAGGGTAAGAAATAAAGGTATAATCTTAAAAGTTCTCTCAAATCTTTACACAGTTGTTCTAATACCACTTGCTCCGTGATATTATTGCTTCCTTTAATATATAACCAAATTCTATCTGGTTTATCTATTCTAGTTTATTTACCTATCTTTGGTTATCATGCCAGTACCTCACTGTGGCTCTAAAATATACAGTACGTTCATATCTAGTAGGGCAAGACTATTCATTGAATTTCTTTTTCAAAAAATGTCATAGCTTTCTACCTCCCTCCCACCTACTTTTTCCTTTATATATGTTTTAGGATTATTTTGTTAAGAAAAATCTCATTGGAATATTGATTGAAAAGGCATAAAATCTATATATTAGTGGTACATTTTATAGGTAAGGATTCTGTGACAACTGTCAGGCCTTTAACCTTGAGCCACCACTTCAGAGTACAATGTGGAGTGAGGATGAAGAGCACAGGCCTTGGGAAAGTTCAGGACAAAACACAAAGCTTAAGCGTGTTGCAGATAGTCTGTGCAAGATGGGCTAGGTTTATACAAGGGAATTTATGATGGAATTTTGTATTTGATCGAGTTGGTTAAGATTTTTTTAAAAAAAATTTATTAGAACAACAAAGTTTTCTAAAAATTAATTTGCTCTTAATAAAATTACATGACATTAATTTTAATTCTCTAACCTGTTTCCTCTTCTTAAAAAAAAAAGTCTCAGAGGAAAAAAAAAGAAGAGAATAAGACCAGGTCTAATATAGTGAGCTTGGCAGGTTACCTAACCTCTCCATTTCTTCTGTACAATCATTATTTTATTAGATCTATAATCAATATGACGAGAACTTTCTCTCACAACCACATTTTAAAATATTTAACTCAAATTTTATTCTATCTAACCAAAAAGTACTTCAAAGCCTCCAAAGGAAAGAACATAAGGAAAAAGGAAAAGTAGTACAACTGGCCCTGGGTGATATTTCCACCTGCCTCTCTATCTATAATCCTCAGTTGACTAGAAAAAACAGAAAGCAGGGATTTTTCTCAGCATCGCCCCCTACCTCCCCCCACTGGTACACACTGGTACATAATAGGTATTTAAATATTTGTTGAATGATTAAACGAATGAATGATGATGGGTCTCTTGATTCTAATAATCTAGCACAGTAAGGCCAACAGCCTTCCTCACAATCTGTCAAATGGTCAGAGAAAACCGGAGGGTCCTTCGGAGAACTCGAGGCAAAGTGAGTCTTCTTCAGGCCCTGCCACGCTTCTCTACAGACTAAGGGAGGAGGGTACATTGGGGGAGAGAGAAGTCTTAGGCTGATATACAAAACCAACATAGTTAATTAAAGAGAACCCTGGAGTTATAGCTCAGTATGAGTATCTCACAGATTACTGCCTCACCTGCACCATTAAGTTGCTTTACTCTTCTCATAAAGTGAAAAACACAGCCTAATAGATGCTAATATTATATATGTGCATACGCATGGCCATAGCAGCATTACTCACAATAGCCAAAAAGGTAGCAGCAAAACAAGTGTCCATCGGCAGATGAATAGAGAAACAAAATGGAGTATAGCCAAAGAACAGAATATTATTTGCCATAGAAAAGAATGAAGTATAGACACATGCTGCTATGTGGATGAATCCTGAAGACAGTGTAAGTCAAAGAAGCCAGTCACAAAAGGACAAACACTCTGTGATTCCACTTATATGAGCTACCTAGAGCAGTCAAATTCACAGGAACAGAAAGTAAAATGGCAATGCCGGCAGTTGAGGGGAAAGGGGAATGCGGAGTTTTTGTTTAATGGTACAAAGTTTCAGTTTGGAGAGAGAAAACATTTCTGGAGATGGGTGGTGGTTGTACAACAGTGCGAACATAATGCTGATGAACTGTACACTTAAAATGTCTAAGGCAGTAAATTCTTTTTTATGTATATTGTACCACTATCTTTTTTTAAAATTCAGATTTTTTTCTAATACTGCTTGAAGATGTGTTCAGAAGTTTCTAGGTAGTGAACATGTGGAGGTTCCTGGAGAATAGTGTGCCAAGAAAGAGATGGAAGCTCCACATCCCTTGACCTGTGCATGTCCTCCAGCTGGCTATTCATATATGTCCTTTCTAATATCCTTTATAATAAACCACTAAAGAGCCAGGAGGGCGGCAATGCACCAGCATGAACTTTCCCACTGCCGGGAAGAATTCTGGATCCCAGACTACCTCTTCATCCACCACGTCTTAGCTGTCCTTCACAGGGCTAACAACCAGGTCCACCTGGTCCTGTGGCTTAAGCCTGAGTCTTTCCAGCCACTTTCCAGGAAGATCTGGCTTAAGTCCTGTACCCATTAGGTGTACATAATTCTCCTAACCATTCTTTCTATGAGATTGTACGGGTAGACTCTTGGATCTGCTCTCTGTTATAGCAATAATGTAGAATAAAAACACAGCCTACACATTCACACAAAAAAGAATGCTTTCAGGACTAGTTTATCAGAAAGGAGGCAAAAGGCCACAGAGCATAAAGCTGGTTCTCCCATTCCAACTAATTACAGAAGACAGCCCTCAACTGTGAGGAGGGAATTAATATATCACATGGGGTCGAGTTAGAAACACATGCTTGCCTGATTCTGGTCTAATACTTTTCTATCATTACAGGGTGAGGTTATGTTGTCTTTTCCTGCAAGCTGACTCCAGTTAAGACCCTCCCCAGTCCATTAGACAAGTTCCAATAACCCTGAACCTCTGAAGAGGAATCTGCATTCAGCTCTCCTTCCTCCCAGAAGGCTCCTGTGTAACAAAGCAGATGTAATTAGCAGTTGGATATGTCCTCACTCCATCCACTACATCTAAGATACCGAAACATACATATCCTTGATACTCCTCTATCAGAATGGCAGGCGGGTGGCACATGCATAAAAGAAAAGGGGCACATCCAAGGTTGATCCCAGAGGAAGGACAGCTGCTATAAAGATAACCTGAAAGTTGGTCCCCTATACTACAAACTGAAAAACTAAAGTTTTTAAATGCTAATGCTGCCCTCAGCAAGACAAAATATTAAGGACCTTTTCATCTAAAACCCCAATGTAAATATAATACATTAAAAAATACAGACATAGGCCAATGCAGTGGTTCACGCCTGTAATCCTAGAACTCTGGAAAGCCTAGGCAGGTGAATTGCTTAAGCTCAGGAGTTTGAGACCAGCCTGAGCAAGAGGGAGACCCCCTCTCTAAAAAAGCAGGGCGTTGTGGCAGGTGCCTGTAGTCCCAGCTACTTGGGAAGCTGAGGCAAGAGAATCACTTCAGCACAAGTTTGAGGTTGCTGTGAGCTATGACGCCATAGCACTCTATCAAGGACTGAGAATCTGTCTCCAAAAATAAATAAAATTAAATAAAATTAAAATAAAATAAATAAAAATACAGAACAATCTTTATTGCTGGCCATCATGATCACCATCACTACCACCATTATAGTGGAAAGAAGAGATCTGCAAGCTCTATAAGAGATGATGACAAAGAAGGAGGTGTTGGTAATAACGCTTAGGTTTCTGGCAAGCAGCACCCTAAACTGAGTGGAGGATATAGAGCGGCAGCATGTTGAGAGGGACACAGAAGGACGCAGAGGTACAAAAATTGGTACTGATGAACTGGTAGACTGGGAAGAAAGAAAAAGGTGGGAGAAAGGTAATTAACGCGGACACCTAACCGGGAGTAATACGCGCCAATTCCGTGAAGTATCGCGAGAGCTCACATCCCGTAACTAACCCCGCCTTTCTGGATGCGACGTTTTCTCCCGCTGCCCCAGCCCGCCCCTACGGCCCAGGCCCCGCCCCTCGCGTGTTTCTGGGCTCGGTAGTGTTAATAAAGTTGCGGCTGTTTGACGTTTGCGGCAGACAAGATGGCGGCCTTCATGCTGGGCTCGCTGCTGCGGACGTTCCGGCAGGTCAGGCCCGCGCCTTTATTCCCACCGTTATCTGTCACCCCTGAACCCCATAACCCGCCGGTCGCCACGACTGACTCTGCCAACTGTGGTGCTCAGTGCTGACCAGTCCCGGGGGTTTTCTCTCTACTTAACTAACCAGCTTGGCTCAGGGGAGGTCTGAGCTACATTTGTAAATTTGGTTTTCGCAAGCATGTAACTGGCGTGGAAAGATGGTGAGGTTGAATCCTGTTTATAAGGTGGTAAGTGTAAGCAGAGAAGAGACGGGGTCCGAGGATTGAGACCTCAGAGACTCCAATGTTAAGATATGAGAACCGTGCAAAGGAGACTGAAAGGAGCAGTCAGCGAGGGTGGAGGAGGAAAACCAGGAGTGGGATGGCCCGGAAGCAAGGGATGGCAGAACTTCAAGGAGAAAGGAGTGGGCAACTTTGCTCAGTTGACAGGTCAAAAAAAGGCTGCAGTAAGGGTGAGCAGCGTGAAGGTTGTTGGGACCTTGGTCATAGTTTTCTGTGGCTGGATGGGGCCGAAGCCGTTCAAGAGAGAATAGGAGGAAAGAAACTGGAGACTGAGTGTTGAGAAGCCTTAGAAGGAGTTTTGCTATAAAGGGAGCAAAAAAATGGGCCAGTAAGTGGAGAGGGAAGTGGATTAAGTGTGAGTTTTCCGTTAGCATGGCAGAAGTAAAAGCATGATTGTGTATTAAAGGGAAATATCAGTAGAGAGGGAAAAATTGATGATATATAGGAGAAAAGGAAGAGTTGCTGGAACTATACTTTTGTGTAAGCAAGAGGCAAAGGGGTCTCTGTATGAAGTTTGGCTTTAGGGACGCTGACAGTTCATCTGCAGCAGTGATGTCCAATAGAAATCTAATGTGAACCACATATCTAATTTAAAATTTTTCTACTATTCACATCAAAAAAGTAATAAGCTAGTGAAACTAATTTTGATATAATATTCTGATTAACCAGGTATATCCAAAATATTGTTATTTTAACATGTCATTATAAAAAGGATTTATGGGATATTCACATTTTTTTTTCACACTGGAGTTTCAGAGTCCAGTTTGTATCCTATATTCAAAGTATAGCTCAGTTTGAATGCTAAATTTTTCACCATTAGAATGGAAAATTAGTTACATCAAAACAATAAAGTTGTTTAATGTTTACATTGCTTTGGTGTTAATTTTTAAATTAACAGAAAGTAAGAGTTGCATTCCCCGATTGCAATAGTTTCATTACAAGTGCTTACTAGCTATATGTAGTTACTGTATTGGCAGAGCAGGTCTCAGGGGAGGGAGGGCAGGACATACCATACAGATGTTGATAAGTGACTAGATGTGGTAGAGTTTATGGAAATGCTCTTCTGATTGGTTCTAATTTTATTAAGGAGAACACAAAGTCATCAACTGAGTATGAGGATGTGGAGCAGGTTGTCAGCAATTTAAGGCAAGGCAGACCATGTGAAGTATTTGAGAATGTACAGAAAGAATAGTTGGGAGTAAGTACAGAGAAGTGAGAGATGGCCAGGGAGTTGAGAGTGGATTCAAGAGAACATTGTATTTATAGACTGTGGAATGCAGACAGGGTTGAGAGAAAGACAGGAAATCAAAAGCTAAAAGACAGTAAAAGATGGTGGGATAAATGGATTGAAAGTCCCAGAGGGGTTGTTATTAGGGTATTAGAATGAGCAAGCTAGAAAGAAGTGATGGAGAATAAGATACACAAAATTGAGATAATAGGTTGCATTTATTGGTATTAAAAGACCTAGGGTATGGAAATGACAGTTAAAGAATGGAGAACAAAATCCTTGAAGATGAGTTCAGAGATCAGAGTGATGAGTATGATTTCATGTATATTGAAATCAGGAATCAAGACAGGAAAAACATTGGAGAGAGTGATAGTGAGCCACGATCCGAAATCATGGAACAATGAAAGGGCTATGGTGGATGACTGCAACAACAAGAAGTAGTGGGAGGTAAGCCCAAAGGCATGAGAGCCGAAGCCTGGAGGTTTCCAGAAGGAAGGAGGTCTGGAAGCTGCAATGATGACCAAGGAAAACATTATGTACCCTACCTCCAGACCCAGTCTTGGGAGAAGAAATTTACTAGGGAAGCTGTCAGGAGGGATTCAAGATTCAGCTACCAGGTGTTCTCAACCTGTGGGTCGTGACCCCTTTTGGGGGTCAACCGACCCTTTCACAGGGGTTGCCTAAATACATCCTGCATATCAGATATTTACATTACAATTCATAACAGTAGCAAAATTATAGTTGTGAGGTAGCAACAAAAATAATTTTATGGTTGGGGGTCACCACAAAATGAGGAATTGTATTGAAGGGTCGCAACATTAGGAAGGTTGAGAACCACTGATTAGACCAAAGCGTGAAGGAGATGTTAAGAAGTTGAGGATTTAGATTTTGATAATGGTAGACAATGAAATGAGAGGGCCCAATGGAAGAATTTTAGGAGGTGAAGAGGGGTGAGAAATGGGGATAGGATAGGATGTGTGCAGAGCAGAATAGAATGCAGTCTTACTAAAGCACTGTTATTAACTGGTAAGAAAATGCATTACAGTACAAATGTAGGCAAAGGACATAAAAACAAAAGGCAAAAGGACATCCTAGCCACAGCAATCTCAAATCCTGGGTTCAAGTGATCCTCCTGCATCAGTCTCCCGAGTAACTGAGATTGCAGGCTCCCACCACAATGTCCATTTACCTTTTTATTTTTAGTAGAGACAGTCTAGCTGTTGTTTAGGCTGGTCTCAAACTCCTGAGCTCAGGCTGTCCTCCCACCTCAGCCTCGCAGAGTGATAAGATTATAAGTGTGAGCCACCCTGCTCAGCCCTTTTTTTATTTTTGAAAGATGACTATTGAATAAAGGTCAAACGGAATTAAATTAGAAATTTCTAAAAATCTTTGACCTTCACACATACGTTGTTGGCATTATATTATTACTACTTTGACTTCATATTTATGTTCAATAGTTATTAATATTCAGAATTAAGGAACCCTATTACAAGTTGTTGAAATGATCCAAAACAGCTGTAAAGAAAATACTAGGTCATGAGTAGTGACTGAACGAGGACTGCAGGGCTCAGGAGCACTCAAAGAGCCTCGTCTTACTGTCCTGTACATGTTCCTTGTCTCCTTTAGATGGGTCCTTCATCAGCTTCAGGCCAAGTTCGAGGTTACTATGTAGACTGGAGAATGTTGCGAGATGTGAAGAGACGAAAAATGGCCTATGAATATGCAGACGAGAGGCTCCGTATCAATTCACTCAGGAAGAACACAATCTTGCCAAAAGATCTTCAGGTTAGCTAAGTAAGATGAGACCTTCTACCAGAGATCATTAACTCACATCAGGTTACTATTTATAATGTTTGTTGTAAATTTGTATTAATATAATTTCTGGGGAATAAGAAGAGATAGTCCAAGTCAATATAGCCTGAACAAATAGCCTTAAAACTGATTTTGGTACGTTTCAGGTTTAAGGCAACTGTTCCATTCTAAGTAGCCTTTCAGTCTTTGATCATATGATCTTTAAAAGTACTGGTGAATGATGGCCACACAACTTGGGCAGTCATTTTCACCTACGGTTTCTCCTCTGAACCTTTCAACTCTAAAGTCATTGGAAGGCACTGCTGATTCGGGGGGGGGGGGTGGGGGGGTGCCTGGCATGTGGCACACACAGTTTCCTACATAGGCCTGTAGCTAGCCTGTCTTTCTGCTCTCCCTGGACACGCTCTGTGTGCTGAGGTAGCTTTCCACTTAGGGTTACTTTCTTATCTTCCTGCTCATGCTGAATAAGAGAATGTCAACCTGCTTGGCTTTCTGAAGCACAAGGTCCTGCATCTAAGTGGTATCACAGCCTCTGCAAGAGGCTTGTTAGAGAGTATAAATCATGCAAGAAGCTTCTTAGAGAGTATAAATCAAACTCAAGGCCACACATCTTATCAAGTGCTCAGATATTTAAAAAATACCATTTATAAAAGTTGGCAGAATGATATACATTGTATTTATTACTATGGATTCTTTTAAATCTTCCCTGGATTAATACAGAGAAGCAGAAAACTGAGGGCCCTGGACCACTCTGTTATGGCTTTTACTGTAACAGCATTTAAGTTGTCTGCCTATATTTAGGGAGTAGTAAGCAACCCCTTGGAATCTCAGCTCAGGGTGGGGGTGGTCACAGAAGCTGAGAGTAGAATGGGTGTTACCAGGGAGGACTTAGAGAGGAATGGGGAGATGCTTGTAAAAGGGTATAAAGTTTCAGTTATAAAATGAATAAATTCTGGAGATCTAACATACAGCATGGTGGCTATACTCAGTAGTAGTATATTGTATACTTGAAATTTGCTGAGAGAGACCTGAAGTGTTAGTACCGTACACACACAAAAGGTAACTGTGAGGTGGGGGATGTGTTAATTAGCTTCATTGTGACAGTCATTTCTCTGTGTTTCTCAGTGTATACATATATGTTAAATCTTGACATTGTACACCTTAAATATATGCAACTTTTATTTGTCAATAATACCTCAGAAAAAGCTGGGGAGGTGTCGAGTACATTATTTATGAAGACCTCCCCCCTCCCCGAAGAATATCTTTGGTATCAGTACCAGCAGTAGCTATAAGGGATGTTTCCTGGAAATTGACTGTGGCTCTCTGTTGCCTGCCAAGTAGCTTGTAAGTCGAGTTTTATGTCCCACTTCTAACAAACTTCCAGACTTCCCCAGCATGCACTTTTGTGTCCTGCACTTTTATCTTTTCTGCTCTCCTTTCTCTTTGCCCCAGTTTCCTCCTTCAGCTCCAGAACCCACTGAGCTTTCCTCCTTCAGTCTTTTTGGGAATAATTAAGCATATGTATAAATAAACAAGTTGGAGCCATTCTTTAAGTTTTGCCTCTAGGAAACCTTGCTTCGATTTTCCAGCCCAGTCATTTCTTCTCTCCAGTTCTTTCTACAGCAGTTATTGTCTGCTACTCACTGACTCAATCATAGTGTTTTAGACAGTGCTCTGCATATTACGGAAAGGTAATACATGCATAAGCTTTTAGTGTATGTTAATTTAGTGGCTTTTATGTACATTCTCTCATTTGTGTCCTTTGAATGTGTTAGTGTAATTATTTTGCTTCCTCCACAGTCTAGCTCAGGATCATACTTGTTAGCACACTTGTCAGGTTAAACTATTACCAATACACGCCTTAACACCCACACACAATTAAGTACATCCATAAGAATAAATCTCAATTGCTAAAACCTTAGCTCAAGCTACTGCTATAATCCCTGATTTTCACCCTTTTATCATTTTGCTGTTACCAGATTCATTCTCTACATTGCAAATGAATTTTTTAAATGTGAATCTCATCCAATGACTCCCCCTTCCCCAGCAGTCAGGAGCTTTACCAGAGACTTCAAGGTTTTGTGTGATCCCGCTTTTCCTCCCTCCCCAGTCTCATCCTAAGCCATATTTCCTCTTCCATGATAGGTAGCCTAAGGTTTCAAACTTGTCATTATTTGCAGATTATGTAAGGAGGCAACAGAAATACATTCACATGTTTCCAAATGACTTAAGGAAGAATTGTCCTTTTCATGGTAGCTCAAACTGGAAACTATTCAGATGACCATAAGTTGTAGAATGCATGAATGAATTACGGTATACTGAAACAATGAAAATTGCCACCAATGAAAATGGGCAAATTACATGTGCAACAATATGGGTGAATCTCGTGATGTGTTAGTAAAGAAGCCAAACTGGAATGAACAAAAAAGACGTACTCTCTGGTTACATATATATGCAATTCACAACAGGGAAAATCTCATCCATGGTGTTAGTAATGAGGTTAGCTAGTTGCCACAGCATTAGTTACTAGAGGGAGACAACAGATTGGACCTGTGGGGTGCTAATAATATTCTCTTTCATAATCTTATGCTGGTTACACGGGTATGTTTTGTTTGTGAAAATTACTAGGCTTATACTTAGAACTTGTAGATTCTTGTGATTCTGTGTTAAAAATCATATTGGGAGGATGTCAGGCATTTTTGGTAGTTTTCTGGTCTATTTCTACTTGGAAGTTAAGGTTTACTACTGTGTCCAGGGTCCTTTGGCTAAACTCTGGCTCCAGTGATGAATCTAGCCCTTTCTTGTCTTCCTCTAACCGTTGACTTAAGCATCTAGAATAAATAAATATATGTGATCTGTATGATAATGTCATCTCCTTTAGGAAGTGGCCGATGAAGAAATTGCTGCCCTTCCCCGGGATAGCTGTCCCGTTAGAATCAGAAATCGATGTGTTATGACGTCCCGTCCACGTGGTGTAAAGCGGCGCTGGAGGCTTAGTCGTATCGTCTTCCGTCATTTAGCTGACCATGGGCAGCTTTCTGGGGTCCAGAGAGCCATGTGGTAAATCAGCTCCAGAACCCACTGAGCTTGCAGGGAAGCCAGTTCTGGCAAGAAGAGACTTTTCTAGACAAACTCCTAGTCTCTTTGGGGGCCCAGTGTTGTTCAGTCTACCTGATGCTGTGTATAGTTAAATTACTTTTAAATTTTAAATGAAGAAATCTGAATGTTTCATTCTGTCAGTGAATTATCTTTTCTGTTGGATTTAATAGATTAAACATACTGTTCCCATACACAGTGCAAAGAGTAGAATAATAAAAAACATTTTCTATGAAAATATGTTCTGAATGCTTTCCTTTTCCTTCACACATCATCTTTTAGTAACATATGAGGGTTTCTGGGGTGAGGAGTGTTGAGTTTTTTTGAGGCAAGGTCTTGCTTGGTCACTGAGCTAGAGTACAGTGGGGTCATCATAGCTCACTGCAGCCTCTAACTGCTTAACTGCTGGGTTCAAGCCATCCTTCCATCTCAGCCTCCTGAGTAGCTGAGACTATAGTCACGTTCCACCCCACCAGCTAATTTGTTTTGTGTAGAGATGGGGGGTCTCACCATATCTCTCAGGCTGATTTTGCACTCCTCCCCTGAACCTCCCAAAGGGCTAGGATTACAGGTGTAAGCCACCACACCTGGCTGGTTTTTGTATTTTTTAGGAGCATTACTTCATAAAATAGCATTACAAATAATCTAATTGACATGCAGCTGATCTGTAGGAATTTGTAGTCTGGGCTAACTTACCTGACCTTCAGAGCTCAAGTTACTATTAGTTTATTGCTAGAGAAACTAGGTTGGAAGGCAATGCCAATGTTCCAGATTATCTAATCAACTTCTTTCGGTGCTGGCTGAACAAAAGAACCATGAAGTGTTTTCTTGTTCCATGTTTAAGAGCCTTTAGAACAAAATATTCTTCTCTAGGGGCGGCGCCTGTGGCTCAGCAGGTAGGGTGCCGGTCCCATATGCCGGAGGTGGCGGGTTCAAACCCAGCCCCGGCCAAATTAAAAAATATATATATATATATATTCTTCTCTAATCCCCTACAAATCTATCCAAAGAGGACAAGTTTTGGTGCATAGTACACATTCCCTATATCCATGTTTATTTAATCTGTAACGGAAATGAGTAAGGGTAGGAGAAGGTTGTCTCATGGTCCAGTGACAAACAGCAGTATGGAAGCACCTACTTAACTGCAGGAAAATGTTCCTGGAGAACTTAAGCAAGGAATGAGATTTCATTCTGTGAACAGTGGGAACAAAAGCACACAGACGCAAAGGCATGGAGAAGACACTGAGCAGCAAAACTGCAGTCACTCCAGAGTATCGGAAATGTGAAACACGAGATAGGAAGATTCTCAGAAATCGCGCCAAGGAGTTAAGACTTGAATACTCGATATTTGGGAGTTTGAGCAAAGGAATGACATCAGTTTGCTCTACAATGATACAATTGACAGCTGTGTAGTAGATGGCCATGAGAGGAAAAGGCTATAGGCCAGACAACCAATTACGGGGGTGCCTTAGTTGTTCAGGAGTATGAAGGCCTGAAGGTAAGGGGTAGGAGTAAAGGAGAGCGAAGACAGATTGATTTAAAAGTAATTACAAGTATTTAGGAGAGAAAATTGGGTAAGTCTTAAGAGACTGATCATATCCGTATGTCCCTTTAGGTTTGATAAAGAGTGCCTACACAGATTGTAGAGGCAACTGTAAGATAAAAAATTTGATCTGGGCACAGTGGCTCATGCCTGTAATCCTAGCAGTCTGAGAGGCTGAGGTGGGTGGATCTCCAGAGCTCAGGAGTTCAAGACCGGCCTAAGCAGTGATGAGACCTTGTCTTACTAAAAATAGAAAAACTAGCCGAGCATTGTGGTGGGTGTCTATAGTCCCAGCAATGTGGGAGGCCAAGGCAAGAGCATTACCGAAGCACTGGAGTTTGAAGCTGGTGTGAGCTACGACACCATGGCACTCTACCAAGGGTGATGGAGTGAGAGTGTCTCAAAAAAAAAAAAGATGGAAAAAAGGAATGGGTTTAGGGGAAGATAGGTGAGTTTGGGTTTCAGTCTTGCAATGTTTGGGATGACTGTGTCATCTTATTTAAACCTAATGTGTATCTGGACAGCAGAGTCTGGAACTCAGGTGGATGTTAAATTGTGAGGGATTATGACATACCTTGTACTGATATTTCCTAAATTTATGACACCTTACGAACTAGAGTATTTTAATATCTCAACTAGTAACAAGGATTAATCAAATCAAATATGCTGATTTCTGGCTTATCAGTGATAGAACAACCCCCATCCTTTTGGTTTGTTTGAATGAGTCCAAGCACGTAGTTGAATCCTTGTATGTCATTTGATTGTATAAGCCCCTTTTTCCACTCCCTTTTTTATGTCATTTGCTAGAGCAACCAGGTCATTCTGTAGAATGTCCAACCCTTGGCTGTTTGTTTGTTTGTTTTGGTCCTTTTCTGTCCTTTAAATTTCCTATGAAGTGGTAGCTACATCCAGAGCTGGCCTAAATTCATGTTTTTTTTGGGACAAATTTTCATCAGCTGTGCCTATGCTCTGCCACATCAAAAGGCCCATGTCTGGTTGTCCAACTTATAATGGTACCTAGGTTGATGACTGGATTCAGGTGGGGTCAGCCTGGTCCCAGCATTTAAAACTTCAACCTTCATTAACCTGTTGCCTACTGATTTTCACATTTTAATAACGATTGTTACCCTGATCTATTATTTCATTAAGGGTTGTGGTGGTGTTTTCCTAACTCAATTTTTTTTTTCTGTAATGGCTGCATTTTTCTGCCAAGTTACCAAGTTTATTTCCCTGAAACACATTTCTTCAAGGTAAGACAAATGCATGATTCTCTATTAATTTTCAGAGTAAATGAGCTGGTGCTGTAGCCAGTGAAAATAGTAACATTATTTTTCACTGTCATTATGAACTTAGAGGTTTTGTTATTTAGGGTTTCAGTCCATTCATTCTTGTTGATGTTCAGATTGTCTCATTATCTGCCCCTTAAATTGGCTCCTGTAATCTGTTGACTTGATACCAGATTATTCAATATTTCTTTGCCTCCTAACTGGGGCCTACCTTGTACATTTCCTGCCTCAATTTTTCCAGAGGTCCTGATCCTCTTCGTAGGAGATGGTATTTAGAGACCATACTGAGCACTAGGGCTCTTCATTGCTAGTGAATTGTCGCATTTTATTTTGGTGGGCCTTGCTAGGAAGTATTATTGTAAAGATAAAAATAATGGTGAGTTTGTATTTTTGTACTTGTCTTTATGTAAATATCCTAGCTCTTAATGGTCAGCCTTTGTACTCTTATTATAAAATATATGAAGTTAAAATATACTACTAATTTTACTACTGCTAATACTAGTGATTATGGTTTGATTCCTTCGTGATTCTTACTGTCCTGAGAGTCTACGTCACTAACAATGAACAGCCAGAATAGTGATTTAAAGTTACTTCAAGTACCTTGTTTATACTGTCAACTTGATATACATACTATGGTTTGAATGTGCACCTCCAAAATTGTTAATACCCAGTGCAACAGTATTGAGGGCTCTACCCTCATGGATGGGATTAGCAGCTTTGTAAGAGGTTAAGGGAAGGAATTGTCCCTTTTTCCCTTCAGCCATGTGAAGATACAGTGAGAACGTACCATCTTCAAATTAGAAAGGAAGCCCTTGCAAAATATCAAACCTGCTGGTGCCAAATCTTGGGACTTCCCAGCTTTTAGGACCGCGAGAAATAAAATTCATAGCTATAAGTTACCCAGTCTACAATATTTCATTATAGCAGCTAGAACTCAATGTTAGGTTTTCAAATCGTAGGGCTTTTACATTCCCTTTCATTTAAATTTTAGATGGTTCTCGAGTCAAAACTGTAGAAAATGTACACTCACAGTATAGCCTCCATATCCTACTGGTACCAATTTTTATTATTTCTTTTTAAAATATAAGCAATGGGGCGGCGCCTGTGGCTCAGTGAGTAGGGCGCCGGCCCCATATGCCGAGGGTGGTGGGTTCAAACCCAGCCCCGGCCAAACTGCAACAAAAAAATAGCTGGGCGTTGTGGCGGGCGCCTGTAGTCCCAGCTACTCGGGAGGCTGAGGCAAGAGAATCACGTAAGCCCAAGAGTTAGAGGTTGCTGTGAGCTATGATGTCATAGCACTCTACCTGAGGGCGGTACAGTGAGACTCTCTCTACAAAAAAATAAAATAAAATAAAATACAAGCAATGACCAAGCTTGGTAGCTCCTGTCTGTAATCCTAGCACACTGGGAGGCTGAGGCAGGTGGGTTGTTTGAGTTCAGGAGTTTTGAGACCAGCCTGAGCACTACCCAAACCCAATTTCTACCAAAAATAGAAAAATTAGCCAGGTGGTGTGGTAGTTGCCTGTAGTCCCAAGGAGGCTGAGAAAGGAAAATTGCTTTGACCCAGGAGTTTGTGGTTGCTGTGAGTTATGCTGACACCATATAATTCTAGCCTGGACAACAAAGTGATACTGTCTCAAAAAAAAAAAGTTTTTTTTTAAATAGGGAACCGGAGGTAGCGGCCCCTGCCAAAAACTGCAAAAAAACAAACTAATAGCAACAAAAAAATTAAATTAAAAAAATGTATATATGTATGTAAAAATATATAAGCTATATGTGCATGTATTTACATTTCTCACCCTTTCTTACACAAAAGTAGTACAAATACTATGATACTGTGCATTTAGCTTTTCCCCTTACTCTGTCCTAGTGATCGCTACACAGAAGCCACCTTGATTACTTTTTGTGACTCCCTTCCTGTGGATGTCCTATGATATATTCCCTGACATTGGGTGTTTCTCCTCTTTTGCGCATGTATTACAAATTTTTGCCACCATTCTCTTTCAGAGTGAGCCTAGAAGTAGAATTGAGTCAGGGATAAATGTACATGTAATTAATTCTCATTAACTGTTACCACTCTTTCACAAATATTAACACAAGTTTAATGCTTTCATTCTATTCCCGTGTACATGTCTCCTATTTCTCCTTAGACTCACCATAATCAGTATGTTAAACTTCTGGAGTTTTTCAAGTAAAAGGTAAACACAGTGTGGGTTTCTTTTTCAGTATTTCTCATCTGAACAAGGTATGCATCTTTACTAATATAAAGATTATTAACACTTATTTTTCTATAAAGTATTTTTCATGAACGTTGGAATCCCCTCAGTGTGTCTTATTTTGGTTATGGTGGAGTTTTTCTTGCCATGTAAGCATTTATTTTCATGTAGTTAAAAGTGATGAGTATTTCGCTTTACTTCTAGATTTTAAGTCACGTATATGTAGTTTTCCCCCACTCTTAGGTCATAGTGGAATCTCACCCATGTCTTCTAGTGTTTATATGCTTTCTTTTTATAGTCAGATCTTCGGTCTGTTTGGAATATATCCATATGGCAATTTTTAGTTATCTTAGTATCATGAGAAATCTTTTGTATTCTGAAACTTTCATATGCTTTATGTTTTTCTACTGTTCTCTTCCAATAGTCCGTTTATTCATGTGCCAATACCTTCATTACAAAGGCAGTACAGTGGATTTCAATATTCACTAACAGCTATCCTGTATACATGTATAGCCTATTTCTGTATTTTAATTTTAAATCCTACTACTTTTTCCAAATTTTCTTTTTAATTATAGCAGTTTTTGGTTGGTCCATTTAGATTTTTCCCGGGTTAACATCATTGCCTTTTACCTCAAATACAATGTAGTAATGGAGATCATAGGCAACTTGCTCTGGCTCGATTACAGGGGCAATAAAAAATTTCCCCCCAGAAACCTGACTTTTCTGACATAATCCTGGACAGATAATAAAACTGTTCCATTGAAGAAAATTTTAACTTTATTGAACACAGGACAGACTTTCAATTCTTTTCTTGCTTTATGGTTATTACTTTTGTAGGCTATCTGACCTACAGCGAGACTTGTTAATTGGTTCTACACAAAGATATTTATCTATGCCTGACTAGTTTCTAGTCTATATTCATAAACAAATATATTTGTATCTAGATAGAAATATCTGTGAGTGGATTATCAGTGCATGATATATGCATTGCTTAAGCTGATAAGGGATTAGCCACTCTCTTGTGACCGTCAAGTACAGACACAGATTTGTATTTTATGTAAAAATTCAGATTTTACTCTTACTTATTCTTACATTGGTCGGAGCTGATGTCAGGAACTCAAAGGTACATACTTTCACTTTTCTACCTCTTAGCTGAACCAAAATACATAGAATGTAGCATTTTCATTAGGCAGGACTTGCTTTTTACATTTCACATGATAATGCAATATGACCCTTTCTTCAAGAAAATGACCAGTATACTAATGAAACCATCTTTTCAGGAAATGTTTAATAAGCATATTTATTTCAACAAATCCTCCAATAGGAAATGGAGAATTCATTGCTCTTACTTAGAAGGAGGTTGTGTAAATAGTTACTGGTCAAATTTATATATGCACCTCACCAACATTCCCTTATTGGAAACATCAATATATCCACATCACAGTTCCCAAAAACACTTTAAAGTCTCAAAATTCTGTGTCTCCTTTGGCTTGCTTCTCTCTTGATTCCACCCAAGCTTTATTAATGGTTCGCTTCATATCATCATCTCCATCTTCATAAATTTTCTTTAGAACATTCATCAGTCCCTCACTAGGATCTGTTTCAGTGTCATAGGAGGGCTTTCTATTAAAAAGAAAACATGCACAATAAATAAGAAATGAAAGCATGGAAAGATACAATTTAGGTTTTAACACTGGTACGAATGGAAGGATAGAGAAGAGTATCCAAAGATATTCATAATCAGAACATAATTCAAATTCATCTTAATGAAAACAATACATACCCCAAAATGCACATACTTGGTACATTCAAGAGTGGTCATATCAAAACAGGGGTTATTCTTGGGGCAGTGGGATTTTTAGCAGGTTAAGTGTTTACTTTTCTGACTTGCTAAAGCATGTTTCCTCATAATTTGAAAAAAATACTTTTTTGAGATAGAGTCTCACTATGTCGCCCTCGGTACAGTGCCATGGCGTCACAGCTCACAGCAACCGCAAACCCCTGGGCTTAAGCGATTCTCTTGCCTCAGCCTCTCAAGTAGCTGGGAATACAGGCACCCGCCAGGACGCCTGGCTGTTTTTTGGTTGCAGTTGTCATTGTTGTTTTTAGTAGGCCTGGGTTGGGCTTGAACCCGCCAGCTTTGGTGTACGTGGCCAGCGCCCTACTCATTGAGCCATGGGCACTGAGCCTAAAAAAAAAAATACTTTTATTGAAGGAAAAAAAACATACATTACATGTGGGTTCATACTGAAGCTCATACATTTTTAATTTGAAAAGTCCTCCTCTTAAGCCTGAGATACATGGATCTGGGCATGGTGGTGAGAGCACTGTCTTTAATTAATGTGGTCAGTAACTCTAGTTCAGTGAATGTCCCGGCTGGGCTAAGTAACAATTACGTTTAATCAATTAATCCGATTCATGTATTAAATGCCAGATTCTGTACTAAAGCACTGGGGATACAATGAGACAGAATCCTATACTCAGGTAATTCAGTATATATTTAAGATCAATTCCCCACATAGTCCAATAAGACTAAGTCTAGCCAACCACATCCCAAATGCAGGCTGGCTACCAGAGAGAAAAAGAGAAATGTGGACAGCTCCCAGACTTAATGGAGTATACTACCACTGCAGGAGGAAATTTAAAGCAGAGGAACAACTGACCCAGTATGGAAGTATCGTTGAGTAAACACTTTTTAAAGCAGTCATTATTAAGAAGGATAAAATACTCTTATCTTTTTTACTCTAAACCAGTCACAGTGAAGCTACATGTTCAGAACATCTGAGGAATTCGATGTACATGGGTATCTGAGTCTCTCTGAAGCTACTAAAATGGAATATCTGGCAATTCCTGGAATATGTGGCAATGTACTCAGAGTTAAGAACCCTTATGAACTAAAGAGCCAAGCATAACAAAGATCTTCTTAAAAAGCAACTTGCTGGACAAGTGGCCCTCTCCAGGTAGGTTCTAACAGTTAAAATATAAGACAAATCAGCTTAAGTCAGTGGGTATCAAAAGGTAAATGGTCAAACCATGGACTACACAGCTCTATTATTCCATTAAAAACAAACCACTAAAAACCTTTAATCCCAGGAAAAAAATAGATTAAAAATCTTAAAGAAAATTCTCTAAGACTCACTCTTTTTCTTTGCATTCTTTTTCAACCTGAGTTAAGTAGTCCCATCGTGTATTTTCTGTTTTCTTTCTGCATAAGATAAGAACTGTATCAGTCTTAACCTGGAAGAAATGCAGGAAAACAGTTAGAACTTAGAATATGTGAAGATAAGCATGAATAGTTACAAGACAATTATTTATTCAACAAACTAATGTCAGTATTTAGAGGATTTATTCTGGGTGCTAGCAATATTCCTTCTAGGAATACGCCAGACTTTGAGCACTCATGGAGAAGAAAGACCATAAATAAGTAAAATTGACCTTTCTGAGCAGTTGGCATAGCAAGTAAAATGGCTTCAAGATGGGATGATCTTGGTTTGAAGAAGAAAAGGATTGTGGGTTATAGTTCTTAGAGGAGAAATATAGTAAGTCAGGGACAGGCAAGCTATCAGGTCATGTAAGGCAGTACCAGGGCAAGATAAGGGGTATGGAAAGTGAGAAAGGGGAAAGCAAAATACACTGTCAACAATGACCATGAAATCTTTCAAGTATTCCTTCAACTATGTGATTGGTGGATGAAGAGTGCAGAAAGACACAACTAATTAATAAACTGTATTTTAATACCACCTTTGTGCTATGAAACTATAAACAGATGGCTGAATAGCATGTCCATTGTGCCTGATGCAATAAACCTCCTTTATTCAAATTAGGGAGAAAAGAAGGATTATCTGAATTAGTGAAAAATAAAAAAATGTATATATATTTTTTGGAGACACAGACTCACTTTGTAACGCTGTGGCGTTACAGCTCACAGCAACCTCAAACTCATGGGTTTAAACGATTCTCTTGCCTTAACTCTCAAGTAGCTGGGACTATAGGTGCCCCTCCTACAATACCTGCCTATTTTTAGAGATGGGGTCTTGCTGGTCTCGAAACTGTGAACTCAGGCAATCCACCCACCTTGGCCTCCCAGAATGCTAGGATTTCAGGCTTGAGCCCACTGCTCCCAGCCAAGAAAAAAGTTTTTAAAAAACATTTTCATTATCTTTATGGCTTCCACTAACTCTAATCAGGCTAAGTGCTTAAAACCTCCTTTTACATATCAGAATCTTACACACAGTGCTTCTAACAATATTACCATCATTACACACAGTGCTTCTAACAGTACTACCATCATTTAAGCACTTTACATACAACATTTCATTTCAGTGTATCATTTTAACTTTGTGAATAAATTATAACTGCTGCATAAGTGGGGAAACTGAGGCATGGAGTGTTTACGCTAGCAAAGGTCACAATAAGTGGTAAAGTTGGCATTAAAACACAGAAGTGTTACCTTATCCACTTCAAAAGTTTATACAAATACTGGATTAAATTCAGGAGGGAGGCTTGGCGCCTGTAGCTCAGCGGCTAGGGCGCCAGCCACATACACTGGAGCTGGAGGGTTCAAATCCAGCCTGGGCCTGCCAAACAACAATGATAACTACAACCAAAAATAGCCTGGCGTTGTGGCGTCGCCTGTAGTCCCAGCTACTTGGGAGGCTGAGGCAAGAGAATAGCTTAAATCCAAGAGTGTGAGGTTGCTGTGAGCTGTGATGCCACAGCACTCTACCCAGTGTGACAGCTTGAGACTGTCTCACAAAAAAAAAAAAAAAAAAATCAGGAGGGAAATAATCTGTTCTTCTAAAACAGAAGTTGGCAAACTTTCTATAAAAGGTCAGGCAGTAAATATTTTAGGCTTCATGGGTCATGGTCTGTTGCAGCTACTTAACTTTGACGCTGTACTGCAAAAGCAACCACAACATCACACAAATAAACATGGTAATCTTCCAATAAAACATTATTTAAAAACATAGGTAGCAGGCTATAATTTGCTGGTCCCTGTTAGAGGAGAAATCAATTCTAGTTCACCTCAATTCTAAATCAGCAAGGTTCAATTTAATGAAGTCCCAATCTAATGAAGTTTTTTTATGACCCAAAAAACACTTACTTTTTTTGAACTGCCTTCCACAGAGATCGGTTTCAAGAGATTGTTCACAATCATGGAGTAACTCTTCCCATTTAGATTCTTAACCAAAAGATCAAATGACCTACAATACAATAGTACATACATTAACTTTCTGGTCCTAGAAAAGGTAGCTATAATTCTTGTGGGGAAAAAAGTTATCAGCCTTATTTGAAGGTATGCATTTGGCCATTCGAGATAAATTTAACATTCACCCCACCTCCTTCAAAGTAAATGTAAAGAATAATTAAATTGCAAATTTAAGGAGAATTTTAGAAACTGCAAAGGAAAGAGCACCGTAAGATAAACTCTTAATGATCACTGTCCTTCCTCTGCGAAGATAATTTCTTAATGTTACTCACCTCTCTGTGAAATGCACCTGCACATTTTCAGTGGGAACTTGATGAACACCAGGTAAGGTAATGTAGATTTTCACAAACTTATCTGACTGATCCCATCCTAGCAACAACAAAAAAGATGTGCCATAAGTAAGTCTTTGAAACTACCTGTCAAACGGCAAATACACATGGTTCATAATAAAACAGTAAAATAAAAATGAGAAACCGGTATTAGAAACATGAAAAAACAAAGGAAATTTTCTAGACTAAGAAACTGAGCCTCAAAGCACTCTGCCTAACCCTAAATTAGGTTCTAACAATAGGTACAATTCAGATTCAAGTCTAAGTTCTGAATATAAAGCCCAGGCTCTTCTTACTCTTTAAAATAAAAATGATGGTTAAATACTTTAAGATTTGCACATTTAGGCTTGGCGCCTGTAGCTCAAGCGGCTAAGGCACCAGCCACATACAGCAGAGTTGGTGGGTTCGAATCCAGCCTGGGCCTGCCAAACAACAATAACAACTACAACCAAAAAATAGCCGGGCGTCATGGCGGGGACCTGTAGTTCCAGCTACTTGGTAGGCTGAGGCAAGAGAATTGCTTAAGCCCAGGAGTTGGAGCTTGCTGTGAGCTGTGATGCCACAGCACTCTACCCAGGGTAACGGCTTGAGGTTCTGTCTCTCACAAAAAAAAAAGATTTGCATATTTAGCCCTTACACAGAAATAATTCTGATAATTCTGTCCTACTGCAAAATAGTGCTCTACTAAACTAGATAGCTAGAAATCAGTATTGTCGGGCAGCGCCTGTGGCTCAAAGGGGTAGGGCGCAGGCCCCATATGCTGGAGGTGGTGGGTTCAAACCCAGCCCCGGCCAAAAACTGGGGGGAAATGTATTGTCTAATTTCATAATCATTTCTATTCTGTAATCAGTGTAACAAATGCAATCCTAGCTTTCTCAATTCCTTTCCAGGAGAAAGTAGAATATATATTGAAAAGATCTAGTTCTTCAGACCCACTAATTTGACTAACCTACCAATATCTATTAAATGCCTTTACAGTATATGTTATCAAATTATATACATTAGTCTCTAACCTAGAGGAATTCTGCCAACCACACAAAAAGCATCTTGTATTCATCAAGAATACACATACACACACACATACATATCCCGGTCCTCACTTAGTCTTATAGAATGTAGTGTTAATCAAAGATGACCTAGACTTCTGTACAGCTTCATCTAGTTTCTTCCCCTTTATTCAATCCATCTTCCAACTGACAAGTTTCTCTCTAAACAAAAATCTATGTTCCTCGTTAAAACGCCATAAAATACCTTCAGAGCAATTTCCTACAGTCAACTGACATACATGGGGGTGCTTCTCCTATAGCACTACAGTACATTTATTCTGTTTTTTAAGGGACAGGTTCTATTTTGCCCAGGCTAGCCTTGAACTCCTGGCTTCAAGAGATCCTCCTGCCCCAGCCTCCCAAGTAGCTAGGATTGAGTACAGGCACAAGCAATCACCCCCAGTTCACAGAACTTTTCCTAAGCATAGCGTGCACAGTGCTTTTCACCATAACAATACTCAAAACATTATGTCAAGTGTCTAATTCATGTTTTTGCTCATGGAGTTTCTTTCCTTTCCTCTTGCTGAACATACTATTCACCCTTCAAACTCAACTGTCTTCTAATTCTCCCTGAGTGTTCCTCACATCCATTATTTCTTCAGCCATCTTCCAATAATACTTTATAAATCTCTGTTCAGTTTAGTACTCAAATATTAAGTACTTATTATGTGCTAGATACCGTGAGCACAAACAGAAATAAGACTTGTCTTAGTCCTAATGAAAACTCACCACTCAGATTCCAGCTGCAAAGCTTCCAAACAAAAGTTTACATTCCACTGAGGGGGAGTAGTGTGGTATTGTTTTATGTCTGTGTCCTAATCCCACCGTGAGAAGGAATTTGGATTAGTTACTGTTCTGTATCTATAAGTTTAAGCACAATAGTGGCATACTACATGCTCAAAAATATTTCTTAAATTTAGCTAGATTCTTTTCCTCTGCTAATCTGACAGCTGTGGCTGAGTGAAAGGTAAAATAGGACTAAACAACACAGCTGTGTTCCATATATACTGGATGTATTTCAGAATAGTTTCTTCCTCGTTGCTACTCATCATCTGTGTACTAACTCATCTTACCCTCTTGTTAGAGAACAACTCTCATTGTTCTACAACATATCTTTTCCTTTTTATCACTTAAAACATAAAGCACTTTGTTAAATAAAAACCATGGGTCTTCTTCCAAGCCACCAAAACACACACTCAAAACTATTTTAAAAATTAGTGATCACGACTGAGGATTAGGCTGCTCCAAGACAAAAGAACTGAAAGGAAGGGTGCAAGTCATACCATAATTACTGATTTTCACCGTATATCCTGTTGTAATGGGAGCAACCACAGCAGCTGGCTTTTCGTTGTCAAGAGGTTCTGCTTTCCTCTGTGATTTCTGTTGCATCTTGTTCTTGATTTCTGTTTCAATCTTGGATTTTTCAGCTGTAAGGGCATCACGGACTCTTTTCCTAGTGGCTTTTTCCAGCAACACCTTTGCTTCTTCTAGATCTTTCTGTAGCTGTGTTTTAAAAACAAAAGTAAGTTAGCTATATAAGGGAATGGTTTGATATGGTGCTTATTATTTATTTCAATTTACTGAAATAAGCTAAGAATTAAGGAGTTCATCTAAATTTCTAGGATTGAGTTGCTACTTCAATTCTTTCCTCCAACTTGTCTAATTATAAATTATTCAAGCTTCCTTTTTAAAAAAGAAAACCTAACAATCTGAAACAATAGGCAATCAAACCTAAATTATCCAGCTCTGTAGCCTGATACCTGTCTTTGTATTAGCACAGTTTATAAGAAAGTTGTGATTTCTAAAGTAGAACAGAATTTTTCTTTAAGTTTATATAGTTCTTTATAACATCTAGTCCTAGTGTTACCAGATGTTAGAAATTTTTAAAATACAGTATTAAAACAAAATAGATGTGAGAACACACACTAATAGTGGTGAAATGCTACAGCAACTTTACTGGGGTAATGAAAGCTTTACTGTGAGTCTTCCTCACTAATCTTCTTTCCTATCCACATAACAAACATAAAAAAGTATGAATTTTAGAGACAAAAAAATTTTTTTATTCTGCTGTTAAGAAAAAAATCTTGTTCTGAAGTTTGTTCAATCATACAGTCAGAAGTTCACAAGTTCGTTGCACAGAAGGGAAAACCTAGACAGAATATTTAAACAAAATACTCTTGGAAACTTAATATGAAAAGCCACCTTGTTTCTTGTTTTCTTCTCTTGCCAATACATCACCTACCAAAATTCTCTGCTTTCTAAAGATAAAGCCAACATTTTATGAAGTTCAAGAGTTAAAGACATACAGAAAAGTAATGGGCTTGTAATTTTCCCCCCATTTATTATGTTCTCACATATTGCAAATAGCCTAAGGTCTTTTCAAGCTGATTCATTTTTTTTTTTATTTTTGAGACAGAGTCTCACTATGTTGCCCTTTGTAAAGTGCTGTGGTGTCACAGCTCAAAGCAACCTCAAACTCTTGGGCTTAAGCAATTCTCTTGCTTCACCCTCCCAAGTAGCTGGGACTACAGGCACCCACCACAATGGCCGGCTATTATTTTTGTTGTAGTTGTCATTGTTTAGCAAGCCTCAGCCAGGTTCGAACCGGCCAACTCTGGGGTATGTGGCCAGCGCCCTAACCACTGAGAACATGCACTGAGCCTGATTCATTTTTCTTACAATGGCTTTATATCTGGCTCAACAACCAGCAACTGGATCAGAAAAGTCTTTATATTATAACCCGAGATTATATCAGAAGCTCAAAATAAAAATCATTAAGTGCTTGATATCTCAGTATAATTATCGGAAGCATCAGAAGTACAAGAGTTTGAAAGCCTTTGTTTCCAAATAGACTTATAAAATGCAAGGATAGAATCAATGCTTTTCTTTTACCCTAAGTCTTTTATTATCTCATTTAACTCATAGGCCTATCAGTAACAGATACGATGGTATTAAAAGTTCAACTGTGCCCAGCTTCCTGTCCATACTCTACCCTCCCAAGAAAAACTCATTACTAACACAAAGAAAATAAATAAGATGCAAATTCACCTTTTGAGCACAAAACCAAGATGTTTTAGTTCAAAGTAATCTTTTTACTAAAATGGTTTCAAAAAAGAAATCACATTTATTTTAATACCAAAAAATTAACATACTGAGAAGTAAAACGAGTGTATTGTTTAGGCTTGGTGCATTTTTATTTGTTTTTGTTAACCAAATCCATAGTCTGGTACAAGAGGTTTTTGCTTTCTGACTGGAACAGGAATCCTTTTTCTAGCAAACGCAGGAAAAAACTGGGAATTAAGTAAGGAATTCCGAGGCCCTTTTATGTTACCAGTTTTGGTACGTTTGGCTCAAACGTACTTTTTTGTAAGGTATCCACTAAAGCAACTTAAACCAGGCCCATTTTAGGTAGTTCCTCAGTTCTGTTATTTGCAGACTTGAAACCAGCACAGGTGATCCCTTTGGTGGTGCTTCTGCATACATACTTTAAGAGGTCCTAGATGAGCAATTTTTTATCTATTATCTTTTAATTTTCCTTACAGCCTTGGTATTCATTTGTTTTCCATATACAAAAATAGTTATTTCCCTTTTTTTTTTTTTGGTTTTTGGCCGGGGCTGGGTTTGAACCCGCCACCTCTGGCATATGGGACAGGCGCCCTACTCCTTGAGCCACAGGCGCTGCCCTAGTATTTCCCTTTCATTTTACCCATGGATAGTCAAGCTTATCTTCTAATGTATTTCCAAATTCTTCACTTGGAGACATTAAAATCAAAACGCCTCAAAAATGGGCAAAAGACATAGGCAGACATTTCTCCAAAAATGTACAGATGGTCATCAAATACATAAAGATGCTCAACATCCTTAGTCATTAGGGAAATGCACATCAAATCCTCAAGACACCACCTGACAGCACTAGGGTAACAAAACACTCCAGAAAATAACAAATGATGTGGAAAAACTGGAACCTTCATACATTTCTTGTGGAAATAAAAATGATGCCATTTTATAAACAGTCTAGTTTTTCAAATAGTTACCATTATGATGGAGCAATTCCATTCCTAGGGATACCTCTCAGACTTGAACACATACCCACACAAAAAAATGTGTACACAAGTATTCACAGCAGCATAATAGTCAAAAACACAAATGTTCACCAACTGATGAATGGCTGAACAAAATGAATGTGCTAAATATTCATATAATGGAGTGTTATTCACTCATAAAAAGCCTAAGAAGTATAAAAGTGTGCCATGTGTACTGATACATTCTACACCATGGGTGAACCTGAACACATGCTAAGGAGGCCAAAACCCTAATACTATATATAGTTTGAGTCCATTTATATGCAATGCCCAGAACAGACAAACCTACAAAACAGAAAGTAGCTTAGTGGTTGTCAGTGTTAGGGGACAGAGGAATGGGGAGCAATTGTTTAAAAGACACTTAATGGGTTTCTTTGTGGGGTGGTAAAAATATTCTGAAACCAGTGGTGATGGCTGCATATTATTGTGCATAATATACCAAAACCCCACTTAATTGTACACTTTAAAATGGCTAAAAAGTTAAATTTTAGTTCAAGCAAACAAAAATGAAGTGCTTTTAAATGCGTATTTCTAAAATACCTAAATTGAGAAAAGTTCCTTCCTTTTAAGAAGAGTAATATCACTGAACTATCTCATGTGTGACTGTAAAGCCACCTCAGAGTTCTGAGGGCACACGGTACCCAAGGCCTATCTTAAACTTGTAGTAAGCTACCCCAACTAATACTTAAGACACATGTACCTCCTAATTTCTCTTCATTTACAACAGATTTCTTTTCTTAAAGGTATTGAGATTTCCCAGTATTCGTTCTTCATAAACGGGGAAATTACCAGGAAGCAAATCTAGTTATTAGACACTGTAACAAACAGCACCATGTCTTTGCATCCTAAAGAGCAATGCAAGTCATATCTCCATCTTGTAACTTAACCAAGTCTCCAAAAAAGTTCATTCTCCCCGTTCAGAAGTTCAGAGAGCTTTTTTAACAGGCCAATTTCCCACCGTTATATAGCAGATTGCTATCTGCCAAGCACTGGTTTAAATACTTAGAAATAATGCTTAATGTTTTAACAATCCTACGAAATGGATACTACTGTGGCACGAAGAAGAAAATAACTTGCCCCAAGTAACACCGCTACTCTCATGCACTGAGCAGATATTAAGAAAGTGTTGGGACAAAGACCTCTCACCCTCCAACTGCCTTCTGCCACGAAATGATACTCAATTTTTACAAACATCTTTAATTTAATTAAGAGTCCTGTCCTAAAGCTAATAAAACGGGAGAGGAAAGGGCCTGGAGGAAACGTGAAGGTGACCAGCCCTCACACATCCCCCATCGGCACTACCTGCACTCACACCCTGCCGCCCACCCGCACCAGGACCTGGGGCCAGGGGCCGCGGCAGGTGAGCCAGGTGGGAGCCGGAGGGGAAACCTGGGGCCTCAACAACGCGAGAGGGACTAAGGAGGCGGCCACGGGGGAAGGCGCGAGATCGGGTCACCGCAGGGCGGTTCGGAACACACAAACGGCGCGATGGGAGCGAATGACCGGCGAAGCAGCTCCATCAGGGGAGCCTGAGTACGATGAGGCCGGACCCCTTACCTCTTCCAAAGCTGAAGCCATAGTGGGGCTGGGTCAGGCCGAAGGCCCAAGCTGCAGCCACGCAAAGGAGAGAGGAGGAAATGCCGCGGCGAGCGCGCTCACCCCGAAGGCAGACTCCACGGCACAAGTCGCGGTGTCCGCAGCCTGTGCGCACACCCGACCCGACCTGCGCGCGATCACCGCCCACCCTCCGCACGCTGCAGCTCTGGAACCTTCGCGAGGCCGCCGCCACCGCCCACCGGGAGCACCGCCCGCCTCGGCCAGCCCCGCCCCGTCGAGCCTGGCCCCGCCCTCCCGCCGAGCCTCCTAGCAACGTCAACCTCTCGCGAGCTAACCAGTACTTCGGGAGGAGAACCCGCCTCTTCCTCCCGCCCTGACAACAGCATGTATTATACTTCAACCGCGTTTGCCCTGGCTGCGCAGCCGCAACTCGGAAAGGCTGCCTTAACCCGGCCCCGGAAATAGCGTACCCGTCTTCAGAGTCCGAGTCGGAAGTTGGCTGGAGAGCCGTTTGTTTCCGTCCTCTCCGGGACTCCAGGCCGCCATCTTGTCTAAGCTAGTGAGCTTACGCGAGAGAAAGGGGAAAGGAAGCAGCCTAGCTCTGTGGAAGTGAGAATGAATGAATGCGTTAGGCGTGGAGGTTTCCTGAAGGCAACAGTTTGATTTTCAGTGGGTTTTGTCGCGCCGGAGACGTCACGGAGGTCTAGCATCTCCAGCGTGGTGGCGTCATCATTGGCCGCGGTAGCGGATGTGGTTGCTTTGGGCACGTGACCTGCCCGGGTTAAGGTTAAGGCGGCTGATAAAAGGTGAGGTTCCTGTGGCAGCAGTTTCCGTCCCGCCTTTGCCTCTGGAACTTGAGGAGCGCGCTTTCCTGCTGCCTCAGACCTTTTCAGGCCATTCAAAGAGTGTGGTGCTCACTTTGGTTTGGATTCGTGAGCCTGTTGACCGTTTAAGAGAATAGCAAATTGCTTTTCCTAGGTATGTGTTCTGTCCTGGTTCTAGCCTCCCTGACTCAGGGAGATCCCGGAAAGCCCACTTTTCAGATTATTTTAGGCTCTGGCATCAAGATATCTACAACACGGTTGAAATCTTACCCCTGAGAGGTCAAATAGCCCGCACGTTTTAGATCGCCCAATGTAATGACTAGAATCAGCAAGTCAGAAGGAAGAAAGCTACTAGAAAAATGGAGGCTGTGATCGTAGTAAAGAATCGGAAATAACTGTCCAGAATGGGTTACCGAAACAGCCTGCATGAATTTCACAAAAGAAATGGCGTTGACGTCTAAACCCTCAAAGCCTTGTTCGGGCAATGATAAAAATGAGCCACCAGGGGGCTTTTGAAGTCCAGGTTATATTCCTTTTCTTGATTTGCATGTTGGTTAGATAGCTGAGTTCACTTTAGAAATACTAAGCCATACATTTATATTTGTGTGATGTAAATATAAATTCCCCTCTGGACCTTCTGTATAACCTACAAGAAACTTTTATAAACTTTTATAACCAAAAGAAACTTTTTGTAGGTTATACAGAATGTCCAGAGGAGAATTTTCCAAGATGCTAGGAATGTTACACCGTTAGATAACAATTCTCAAGATTCATGAAATGAACTCCTGGGAGCTGTGTATTTTATTGTATATTAATTCAACTGTTTTTTAAATGTCCAACCATAGGGTTGAGCCTGTGGCTCAGTTGGTAAGGTGCGGGCCCCATATACCGAGGGTCGCGGGTTCAAACCCGGCCCCGGCCGAACTGCAACCCAAAAATAGCTGGGTGTTGTGGCGGGCGCCTGTAGTCTCAGCTACTCGGGAGGCTGAGGCAAGAGAATCGCTTAAGCCCAGGAGTTGGAGGTTGCTGTGAGCTGTGTGATGCCATGGCACTCTACCGAGGGCCATAAAGTGAGACTCTGTCTCTACCAAAAAAATAAATAAATTAATTAATTAAATGTCCAACCAGTAACCTGGAATTATTAAATAATAAGAACAAATATCCCATTACACTGGGTGAAAGCTTGACCTAATGCAGTGAATGATCATCACATTATCTTAGTTGCTCATGCTAAGTAGTCATACTTTTGAGTTTTCAGTCTCATGCCCTACAACCTATTTTATGGTATATCTTGCTGGCTTAATCTTCAAAATATGTTGAGAGTTAGCAGCCTCCTCTTCAAAATATGTTGAGAAACACCTGATAGGATGAACCCCATGCTACCTCAAAATATGGCATCTTAGCACATTGACAATTGTGGCAATTGCACAATTGTGATAATTGTCAATATGCTAAGATGCCATACACTGAAGGAATTCTTGTGCAAGAATGTGTCTGATCTTCCTTCGTGCTCCCCTAAAGCAGGTCATTAAACCTTCCTGTGAGCGGTGCTGTCGTTATACCTGAAGGAAAGGAGCATCCTTACCTCTGAAAACACAGAGGCAGGAATATGAACATCAGACCCTGCTAAGTTGCCCTCAGTTTATTAACCCTATATCATTCATTTTGCCCTATCGGATTTTCCCAGAACTCTCCATTCTTCATCACATCTACCATAAGAAACACTAAGGTTTAACTGTTTCTTTGGGTCTTCATTTCTTTATGAAGATTCCCTTGTCATGTGAAACTTACATTAAAAAGATTTGTATGCTATAATTAATCTATTTTGTTACAGGAACCTCACCCAATAAATTTAAGCTGAGTGGAAGGAAAAGATATTTTTCCTAGCCTATGCACCCAAGATCAAGCCATTATTATTTTGTTTGAATTTTTAGCTTCCTCGCCAGTTTCTCTGTTTCCCCACTGTGCCTTTATAGTTAGTTTTCCACAAAGCAGCCAGAGAAATCTTTTCAAATCATTATATCCCTTTACTTAAAAATCTCTTACAGCTTCCTATTAGGCTTAAAGTACAAACTGCTTACTGTGAACTTTAATGTTCATATGATCTTATCTCACCTTTATGAGCCTCCTGCCTTCACCAGAGCTCATCTCCCACCTCTCTGGTTTAAACAGTCTGGCATTTTGCCATTCCTTGAACCCACTGAACCCACTAGATTTGCTCTCGCCTTCAAGCCTGTACTCTGCTTTCTCTTTGCCCAACCCAGAATGCTCTTCCATGTATTTTCAATGTATTTATGTCTCTAAAAAGTAACACTAGGGAGGTTTGTCCAGGCTGTGTTAAGTTTCAGTCAGAAGGACAATCAGTAGGAGGTGAATAGATATTTATAGCAAGGAATTGGCTTACACAATTGGACTTGGTTAAGCAAGACCAAAATCTGCAGGCCAAGCAAGCAGGAGTGGAGGATGCAGGCAGTTCCTCCCTCCCCTCTCCCCCAACAGTTTGAAGGTTTTGTCCCCTGGAAATGAAGGAGGGAAGAAGACAAAAGCAGGGTAAAAAATTCCATGCTTTTCAGGAAAACCAAACGCATCCTGATTTTAAGACCTTTGACTGATTTAATCAGGGACACCCAGGTTATCCAGGATAATCTTTAAGTGAATTAATAAAGGACTTTAATTACATATGCAAAATACCTTCTCAGTAACACTTAGTGTTTGAATAGTTAACTTGGGAGTTGGGTAGCCAAATTTACACATCACAACCATGGTACCAACCATTCTATGAATTTCATCCTTACTGACTTTACCCTTTCTCTCTACATTCTTACCCTGTTTTGTTTTTGTTTGTAGACAGTCTCCTTCTGTTGCCCATGCTGGAGGGCCACAAAGTCAGCCTAACTCACTGCAACCTCAAACTCCTGGGTTCAAGCGATCCTCCTTGCCTTAGCCTCCTGAGTAGCTGAGACTACAGGCACTTGCCACAATACCTGGCTGATTTTTTTCTATTTTTAGTAGAGATGGGTCTCACTCTTGCTCAGATTGGCTTAGAACTCCTGAGCTCAAGGGATTCTTCCACCTCTGCCTCCCAGAGTGCTAGGATTATAGGTGTGAGTTATCATGTCTGCCCTGCTGGTTTTTATAATACTACCACCTGAAATTTATTACTCTTTTTACTATTTTAACAGTTATTGTCAATTGGGAGCAAATGTGGATATTTTGCACTCCCTATCCCCATATATTTGAGATTTAGGGTTGACACTGCTGGGGAAATACTATTGGATTTTCTAGTGGGTAGAATCCAAGAACGCTACTAAACATCCTACAATGCATGGGTTACCCAGAAAAGTATTATCAATGCTGAGCTCGAGAAACTCTGCACTAGAACTTAGGCTCCAGAGGCAGGGTCTCTTTGCTCACCTCAACTGTAGCAATTAGAATAGAGACCAGCACACTAGACAATTGGTAAGTAATGCTTTAATTAATTTACTAGACTTGATCTATTTTTAACATTCCCAAATGATTATCAGGGAGGTTTGGGAAGTAGTCTATAATGTTGAGCAAAGGCTTTAGATTCTTGATTAGAAATTAGCTTCTGCTGCTTCTTAGCTGTGACTTGGGGCTAGTTATTTAAACTCTTAGAAGTCTTTTTTTTTTTTTTTTAATGCCTAAATGGCAACCAGAGTACCTACTAACATTGTTTAGAAATTAAACTCAGGATACTCAACTTGAAACCACTTAGCAGAGTCCCTAAAAATAGTTAAGTACTCTGTAAATATCAGCTCTAATTTTATTACTCAGCCATCTACATTCATGACCATACATTAGGACCTTATAATGTCATAGAACTGCCCATCTCTAAAATCTTACGCTCTATTATAAGTGTATGTTCTGAAGGCAATTTCTGTGTATTTTTTTTAATGCTTTGAAATTTGTATTTAGTATAGTTGAAGACCACATAAAGTTAATGATGCTGTCCAGGGAGGGCATTGAAAGTGTCCTCTGGCTTCATCTCCTGTCGTTACCAGTTACCAGAGGGTGCGGGGCTTTGCCCCAGGCTAGGAATAGGTGGCTGGTGGTGACAGAAAGTTCAGGCATGCTGAGGATGATAGATTAATTTTCTGCTTGTCTTTTTTCTATGCTTAGAGTTTCTTATTTATTTTCAGAATATTACAAGGTTTACACAAATTGCTTTTGTATGTTTTGAGCCAAAGTTGTAAGTGTACCTATCACCCAGTTAGTGTGCATTGTACCCATTTAGTGTGAATTTACCCATCAACTTCCCTCACCCTTGATTTCCATTGAGTTTTACTTCCATTTGTACATATAAATGTTGATTGACTGATTCCAGTTTATAATTGAGTACATGTAGTGTTTACTTTTCCATTCTTGCAATACCTGACTTAGAATAATGGTCTTCCATTTCCCTCCAAGTTGTTACAGAGAATACTAGATCACCATTTTCTTATGGTTGAGTAGTACTCCATGTTATATATACACCACATTTTATTGATCCACTCACGTATTGATGGGCACTTGGGCTTTTTCCATGTCTTTGCAATTGTGCATTGTGCTGCTATAAACATTTGAGTGCAAGTGTCTTTTGAATACAATGTCTTTTTTTCCCTTTAGGTAAAGACGTCATAGTGAGATTGCTGGATCAAAGGATAGGTCTACTTTTAGTTCTTTGTGTTATCTCCATACTACTATCCATAGAGGTTATATTAGTTTGCAGTCCCACCAACGGTGTGTAAGTATTCCTTTCTCTCTGTGTCCATGACAGCATCTGTTGTTCTGGGACTTTTTAATAAGAGCCATTCTTAGTGGAGTTGCTATCTCACCTGATATCTCATTGTGGTTTTGATTTGCATTTCCCTGATTAGAGATGTTGAGCATTTTTTTCATATGATGTTTATTGACCATTATTAGTCTGTCTTCCTTTGAAAAGCTGCTGTTTAGCCAGACTCTGACTCAGTGGCTTATACTTATAATCCTAGCACTCTGGGAGGCTGAGGCAGGTGGATTGCTTGAGCTTAGCAGTTTGAGACCAGCCTGAGGAAGACTCCCATCTCTACTAAAAATAGAAAATTCTAGGCAGGCATGGTGGCAAGTATTTGTAGTTCCAGCTACTAGGGAGGCTGAGGCAAGAGTATCACTTGAGCTCAAGAGTTTGAGGTTGCTGTTAGCTATGATGACATCACAGCACTCTACCAAGGGTGATGGAGACTGTCTCAAAAAACAAAAAAAACAAAGAAGCTTCTGTTTCTGTCTTTTGCCACTTTTTAATGGGGTGGTTTGCTTTTTTCTTGCTGATTTGCATGAGTTCTTTACAGATTATCCTCATCGGTAAATGGAATATTCTCCATGATTGACATCTTAGGCCACAAAATGTCTGAAAATTTTCAAAAAAATAGAAATTATACCATGTCTTTTCTCAGACCACAGTGTAATAAAATTAGAAATAATCTCCAACAGAAACAATTCTGTACAAAGTCATGGAAATTAAAAAACTTACTGCTGAATGATTTTTGGGTCAAGGAGGAAATTAAGATGGCAATCTTAAGATTCTTTGATCTAAACAAAAAAGGATACAAGTTATCAAAAACCTGTGGGATTCAGCAAAAACAGTCCTAAGAGGAAATTCATAGCCTTAAATGCCTACATCAGAAACTCTGGAAAAATTGCAAATCAACAATTTAACAAATTATTTCAAGAAATTAGAAAAGAAAAAACAAATAATCCCAAACCTAGCAGAAGAAAAGAAATAACTAAGATCAGACCAGAACTAAATGAAACAGATAACAAATACAGAAGATTAATGAAACAAAAAGTTGGTTGTTTGAAAAGATAAAAATCAACAGACCTCTTGCTAGATTAACAGAAAACAGAAAAGCACCCTAATAAGCCCAATCAGAAATGAAAAAAGATAGCCCGGCATTGTGGCGGGCACCTGTAGTCCCAGCTACTTGGGAGGCAGAGACAGGAGACTCGCTTGAGCCCAGGAGTTGGAGGTTGCTGTGAGCTGTGATGCCATAGCACTCTACGCAGGGTGACAGCTTGCGGCTCTGTCTCAAAAAAGAAAGAAGAAGAAAAAAGAGATATTACAACTAATACCACAGAAATACAAAACCTCATTCTGAGTACTATAAAAACCTTTGTGCAAATACTGGAAAACATTGAAGAGGGGACAGATTCTTGGAAACACACAATCTCTGTAGGCTCAATTAGGAAGAAACAGAACTCCTAAACTGACCAATATGAAGTAATGATTTTGAAGCTGCAATAAAAAACCTTCCAACAGAAAAAAGTCCTGGACCTGATAGTTTCACAGTTGTATTTTACCAGACCTCCAGGGAGACTGGTACCTACACTACAGAAATTATTTAATAACATCAAGAAGGAAGGAATCCTCCCCCAACTTGTTCTATAGTTTTCTTTTTTCTCAGGACTCCTACTCCCTAATTCAGACTCTTAACTTTTCTGCTTTCCTTTCCCCTCTACAAGGATGGTGATGGTTCCCCTTTTTTTCCTCTCTTAAAACGGCTCAAATCTCCCATCCTTGAGAGTCAACAACAACAACAGAAAATCAATTTGGCATCTGTCTAGTCACATCCTGTAATTGTCCTTTTGTCTAACATGTAGAAGCAAAATCAACTCCTTGTCCTGCTGCCATTCTGAGTAATTGGGTAACTTGGATCCCAAAGTCAAGAAAAACAAGAAACTTTCCATCCCGACATAAACCAAAAATGATGACATTACCACCACACACACTTCGGGATTATTGTGTCTAGTTCTAGTCACACGTGTAAATCAATGAGCCTGAGCTTTCCTATAAAATTAGACTCCCTGAAATCAGTCAAGCAAAAACATGATGATATGTGTGACAGTTGCAGTTTTCCTACCACGAACAAACTAATTCTAGATTCCACAAATTTGGAAGCGGTGTTTTTCCTTTAAATATTTGGTATAATTTCTGTTTGTTGAGCTAGTTCTTCTAAAGCCTGGATTTCACTGTAAACTTTCCTTGCAAATAAACTTTAAAAGACGCTCATGCAAATATAAAATGAACATGTATGTGACAAATATTTTATTCAAATCATTAGTTAATGAGGAAGCAGTAATATGTTAAAATTGTTTCAAAGTGTATTTCAGTGGATGGGCATTTTATAGGCGATTTAACTAACTGGTTAATGTCCTACAGGGTAATAAACTATAACCTTTGGCATATCTGTTCCACTGGAAAGAAAGTAGGGATTGGTATTTGTACTGGGAAAAAGCTGTAAGTTAATGTGCAGAGTAAGTGTAGGGACCCTTGCCTTATTTCCAAGTTTTGGATAATTTTCCTTTCAAAATAAAGTTCCCCTTTCTCTTTCACTTATCCTATTGCAGTCACCCTCCTGTGTTCTTACTACTCATATCAAGACCACACATGACCTCCTAACCAGTAAATTCCATGGAAAATTTTTAAATAATTTTTTTTTCTTTTTGTTTGGACTCCAGTGTTTCTACTGGACTAGTCAGCAAATAGGGGCATGACTTTCCAGCGACTGCACAAAATATGTAATATTTCAAAAATCTGAGTGTCATCTGTACACAAGGGCCCAGGCTAGCCTTCTCTGTATCATTTCAGTTTTAGTATATGCTGTCCAAATGAGCACTTTTGAAAAATTTTGACCGCTTTACCTTTTTTACCTTTTATGTAAAATTTCTCATTGTTTAAAAGTCTCCATGGACCAAACGAAGACGTCTGTGGTTCTGGATTTGGGCCACAAAGTTGTAATTTTACAACCTCTGATCAATATTTTTAAATACATGCTGAATTCTAAGAGGAGCTGACCAATCTCTTGGCTTTCATTAGGTTCTAAGGATTTCCATAACAAAATACAAAGGCAAATACACCTTTGGGATTCTCTGTACTCTGAAAGTGCCTTCACTTTCAGGAGAGCTTGTGGGGTTCTATTTGAATTATACAATATCACCCTCCTTGCTGTACCTTGAAAGACTAGCAGGAATCACCTGATCCAGGATTAGCCAATCAAATGTTTGTAAGAATTTGTAAGACTAGGGAGAAGGGGGAAAGGGAGGGGAGGGAGGGAGGAGGTAGGTGGAGGGAGGGGGATTAATGGGATTACACCTGCGGTGCATCTTACAAGGGTATATGTGAATCCTAGTAAATATGGAATGTAAAGGTCTTAGCAAAATAACTAAGAAAATGCCAGGAAAGCTATGTTAACTAGTGTGATGAAAATGTGTCAAACGGTCTATGAACCAAGTGTATGGTGCCCCATGATCATACTAATGTACACAGCTATGATTTAATAAAAATAAATAAATAAATAAATAAATAATTTGGAATTGGTACCCTGAGATGCTCTGGTAGTTGTCTGATGATCTTGGTAGTTGTCTACTTAGAAGCAGAGCAAGCTTGTTTTCAGTGGGAAGAATAAAGCAAGTATCACCCGGCAGGATGAGCAGAAGAGTGATCATAGAGCTGTTGCTTGGGGTTCTGCTGACATTCCAGTCCTTGTCCAGTGCTTCTTCAGACTCAGCTGTTTGGTCTTTGGGATCCATGATGTAACTGGCTCTATTTCCTTTTAATTGACTTTTAAAATTATTAAGTTAGCTTTCAAGGTTTTCTGTCACTGAAACCAAGGAACTTCAATAGAGCGGAAAATAGGGCACTGCAGTGGTGCTGTATAGGATATGATTTTGCAAGGTATATTCTGTGTATGTTTTCTTTCAAAGTTGACTGTAGTGCCAGGTAAGAAGTGTTACCTAGGGGTGGCACCTGTAGCTCAAGCCGCTAATGTGCCACCCACATACACCAGAGCTGGCAGGTTTGAATCTGGCCTGGGCCTGCCAAACAATGACAACTACAACCAATAAATGGCCGGGCGTTGTGGCAGGCGTCTGAAATGCTAGCTACTTCGGAAGCTGAGGCAGGAGAACCTCTTAAGTCCGGGAGTTGGAGGTTGCTGTGAGCTGTGACGTCATTGCACATAGCTTGAGGCTCTGTCTCAAAAAAAAAAAAAAGAAAGTTACATAAGCACTGGGTTCAAATGAATCAGAATAAAGCCCACTAAAAAAAAATTCAGAAAGACATAAATGGACTTAAGAACGAATGTTTATTACTATTCAATGGGGCTACAGGGCAACACAAAGCATTAAGAACATCACTGGCTCACAAAAACAATCACCTTGTTACTTTCTTGGTTGCATTTGTTTATTGCACAAGGCTTCATTCACACAGGAAAACAAGATACTAATCCAGTTCAAATTCATAATGATTATAAAAGTAAACATTTGTTGGAACAATGTACAATAAATTGCACTTTTTTAAACAAGCATTACATTTACATTTATAGAGTGTACTATACATAATACAGGGAGCTATGGAAACATCTAATTGGTCAGTGTTTGTAAAGGAAGAGGTCCATCACTAATGTTTCTTTTGTCGTCAATTAGCACTGTTTGGACTAATCAACTCCTTTATCCTAGAACCTGTTTTTGTTAGCAATGTCATGGGCAAAATTACAGAATTCATGAAAATAGTACAGAGTTTTTACTACCTCCTTGGCAAGGGAAAGGTGAGAATTTAAAAGAAAGGAAATGAAGCTAAGAAACTTTTCCCCTCATTTGAACTAAGGATCCATGCATTATGTAAAGTACCAAAAATAGACAAACTGATGCAAAAGGCTATTGGGACATCTTGTATTCTGGGACCATCTCCAGCTTTATTCTTGTGCTTTCATGACACCAGAGTCTTTTGATGCATTTATAGTTGCACAATTCAGTTTTTACATCTTATACCATATATATTAGTTATTAAAAATTATGGTATAGTGGAAAAGATTTTACATGTTAATTGCTAATGAATAGGAAAATAACTTAAAATGTTCTATTTCTTGATGATTCTTAGATAAAGCTTTTCAGAATATCACTAATGATAAAACCATGAATGGGGTAAGTTAGAATGGGATATATTAATGAAGATGTTTTTATAGCAGGTAGCAAATTCATTTAAAGATAAGCTGGATATGTAGTATTTAAGGAGGAAACATAGAAAGAAATGTCACACAACTGACCAAAAGCTCATAAATATCCACTTTTTCCATTACAACCCAAGGACAGCATCTCCAATTGAGGCACAGCCCACACTGAAGTCCTCACTTGGACAGATTCTGAAAGATAATTTAGAGACTAAGTTAAAGGGTCTCTATTATATAGAAGCCACTTTGAGAGAAGAAGTTTTGGGACAGTTCTCAGTGTGACCTTCAGAATGTTGACTAGAGAGAAGTTAAGTTTTATATCTAATAGTAGGAAACACAGACCACAGAGCTGTTTCTGGCCTTACAGCTTTCATCATCCTGTCTTGACATTTCAATGTGTATTTGGTTGCATGGCACCTAGGTAAACAAAAGCGGGAGGGAGGAATACTCTATCTAAAATTCCACCAATCTCTCTTTCTCTCTCTCACACACATACACACTCTCCTAAAAGTGTTTAAATCATACAACAGAATTTCTTCATTCTTTTGTTTATTTGTAATTGAAGCAAGAGAATCAGAGCTATTTTAAGGGTAAGTTATATGATAGAATCATCTTGCTAAGTAATTAAAAGTGTCCTTTTGGCCAGACCCTAAAATCAGACAAGCACACAACTTTAGTGACTGATGCACAAGGTTGGTGGAATAAGTTAGTAGACTGATTTCAGCTGAGGAAAAAAAAAAAAAAAGTCAATCCTTTACACTAGTTACATGTAATTCTTACCCTGGGTGACTGACTCCATTAAGGGGCTCTCTGTTGCTCTCTTTTTTTTTGAGACAGAGTCTTCCTCTGTTGTCCAGACTGAAGTGCAGTGGTGTCATCATAGTTCACTGCTGTAACCTCAAACTCCTTGGCTCAAGCAATTGTCCTGCCCCAACCTCCCAAGTAGCTGGGAATACATGTGTGTGCCAGCACACCAGACTAATATTTCTATTTTTTATAAGGATGGGCTCTCATTCTTGCTTAGGATGGCCTCAACTCCAGATCTCAAGCAATCCACCAACCTCAGCCTCCCTGAGTACTAGGATTACAAGCATAAGCCACCTTGCCTGGCCAAGGGTCTACTCTTAAGTTTCCTCTGCCCCAATTTTTGTATTATCTTGTTTTTCTCACTTCAGCTAGGAAATGAAGCCACCAGTTATATGTATTAACTGAAAACTGTTTTAAGAAAATGGAGTAAGGGCTGGAGAAAAATAAATATTAATACACAAAAGGAAAAGATTGAACATTTTTTAAAAAATGAAACAAGATAAATACTCTTAAATATCCTAACATCAGTAGAAAGGTTGCTTTTCTACTTGATCAGGGAAATTTAAGGAAGCTAATGAAGAACAAATTACTAATTTAATAGCTGAGAGAGAAGAGAGATATTTGTTGTCTAGAAAGACATGATAATCCTATTAGTGTTTCTGATAGGCCCTCATAAACAGAGCATTAGGTAACTGAGAATATTTTTGCATTAAATTATACATAACTAAATATAACCAAATTATGACATGGCTCAGCATGTGGGAAGCTAGCAAACATATGCAGTGCAAAATTCAGCTTGGTTTCTTTCAGCTTTAAAGAATGTGTTAAGCAAGATTCTCAAGATATAAAAGCTAATGAACTAAATTATCAAGTTGAATTTAATTTATTCTATAGAATTAATAAAAAGATAAACGATCACATTTCAGATATTGCAACTATTGGATTTTTGGAGATATCTTTTATACAGACTACATTATAGGAATAGATGAAAAACACTAGAATGTTTGAAAATTTCCTGGGTATTTGGCTGATTGATTTCTAAATGTAATTCAAGAGAAGAGGTGCAATTCTCAAATGTATCTTAAAATAAGTGAAATTAAAACTAGTAGTTACTTCATGCTGTGATGCACGCATTTTCAAACAATAGGCAGTAGAGGACACGTTGTTTGGAATATTGCCATTACAACATACTATATGAACAATCATATCACATACCAAATTGTGAATTTTCTTTCTTTTCAATCTTTCCCTATTGCCACTACTGACTCAAAGGCATTGCAGTGAGGGACAGTTTAGATTTATGGTACCAAAAGACATACTCAAGTATGATATGAGACTGGAGAAGAAAAAACATGTAGGTTCTGCCCTCATAGACTTTTGAAAGAATAAAAAGAAAACTCAAAAGGTAGATTTATCGAATGTTTTGGAATGTATGCACCTAGTGATTTTGTTCAAAGAAAAAAAAAGAGGAGACTATGGAATTGAACCAGGTCTACAAATAAGAAATTGACCTACAGGTATGCTTTTTCTCCCTCATCTATACTTTAGGCATTCTGTGGAATGTATTTATTTTTGGAAGTTAAAAGGAGCTCTGTACCGAACTATGAAATTCACAAAAGAGCAACTTTAATTTAGCTGGCCATTTGATAAGGCAACTGGCACAGAACTTCATACAATCAAAGCATAAAGTACTGGTAAAGGTAACAGACTATACTAAATGATTTACAGAAACAAGTACCAAGATAAAAATTTTTTAGCTATTTTACCAAAAAAAAAAAAAAATTAGCTTATCTAAACCACCATGTAGAGAATATTAAAGTCAACATAGACTCTTGGAGTGCTGGGTTCTTTTTCCTTTTGGTAAAAAGAAAATGTTATGATAAACAATTTTAGAACAAAATAAAAAGACTTCTGTAAGAGAAGTATTATCTGCTGAGTGTCTAACAGACAACAACCATGTAAATTGTTGTACGTATGGAGATGATCTAAACAACGTGCAGATGAAGGGGATTTCACTTTTTAGAACTTAAAGATTACTTTAGCAGAAAAGATCCACCACAAGCAACTTGGTATATCTTCCTGGGGTTGAGATGGCTCTTACTGAATTCTTGTGTCTAAGAGTGTGTCACTTAATTGCAACATACGGCACAGATGAGACTCACTCTGGCACTACGGAGTTTAAGATCCTTTGCAAACAAAATACTCAACAATGAAGCCAAGGATGAGTGTCAATAAATGTTATTGTACATATCTGATCAGAGTTTGGTTGGTGTGAAAAGATCAGAGGCCTCCAACATGGCTTAAAAAACAGGAAAATTACTTTTGCTCTTACCAAAGAATTTCTTGCAAGAACTATTTATCTAGGCATGTTAAATATAATTGAAAATTTTTTTCACCGATTTTTAAACAATAGCTTTTTACGTTTCTGTGAGACAAGTATGTCTATAAAGGTTTTATAGTCATTCAAAATGTTACAAACACATTTGTATCTCTTTATCTACAGGTACCAATGGCACATTTTAGAGAGTACAGAAATCAAGAAAAGTTGTCCAACATTAAACTAAGATAATGTAAGGCTGACCTCTATTTCCCAATTTCAACAGCATGTCTTTTAACAAAATTACAGAATATTAGTGTTTCCTTAGCAAGTATGTGTCAAAGTTAAATGAAATACTCTATCACGCTCTGTATGCCACTCTAAGCACGATGGCTGAAGCTGGACCTTTCTAGGCTTCTCTGGGGAAAGTTCCCTGCATCTGTGAGTTGCAATATCCACTTTACGTTTGCCAGCAGTCACATCTGTGTTCCTATTCAGGCATACTTAAGGGCTCGCAAATCCTATATGTAGTTCTTAAAAGGATTTGTTAGAACACCAGAGCCCAAATGATTTTATACTGCATTTATCAAAATCTCAGTTCCTTTTACTTAGTCTGTATTCTTAATAGCCCGTCTGTTATACAGTTCTTGGCACTTCATTCCCAGATGTACCCAATAGAAAATGGAAATAAACTAGTAATCTTTGGGGACTGTTCAATCCCTTGTCTGTTCTTCCCTTCAGACAGGATCATTTCTACCCTGGGAGTCACTTCCGTGTGGAAATGTGACCATGGTCATGACCAGCCCCAGTGTGCTTTATCTAAATAAATCCTGAAAAATTAAGAAGTTTGAGTTTCAATTTTTTTTTATGACAAAGATCTTCCTATCTCCTCAACCTTGGAATAACAGTGTCTCCATTTTTATGTATAATAAAAATAATTATGAATAATTAGTTCTAAATAAAAAGCATTTAGTTCTGAATTATTTGTTTTCCAACTAACCATTAGGCATATAAAATAATGTGTAATACTATGATGGATCTGAACGTGGCCTTCTACGAAGAAGCTGGAAAATAGGTATTCAACATAAAATAGGTCATTTTAAACAACAACCCTTGAAAAGTGTCACACAAGAAAGAGTGAGAGCTATTGAAGATCCTGGCTTGCTTTCTGGCCTCCTTGACTTTCCTTCAAAGGAACACCAGGAAGAATCCTCCTAGGTTTCCTTTGCTTTGATCATTGTGCTCTTGTGCTTGGGTGAGGCTGGAACTATGTGCTCTCCTTGGGTGGTTGGGTGGCCTGTGGCGGCTGCAGTGGCTGGGTGCCTGTGGCCGTTTTAATAGAGTTCAGGGTTTTGCTAAACCAAGAGTTTTTTGCAGCTTGGATTTCATTCATAAGGGCTCCTCTCTGATGTTCAAGTTCCTAATTAAAGAAAAAAAAATCATCTGAATTATATAATTGTTTTCTCTCTGCCAAAAAAAATTAAGACCACAGATTTTTGGAATCCCCAGGTGTCTATGTAGCCAGTTTTCTTCCCACAAAACCCAGGCAAAATTTAATTGGCTTCTTAATGCAAGGAAAAAGTTTAAAACTAAAAGAGTTACCACTAAAAACCAAAATTAGTGCTTTCTCTGAATGGTAAAATGAAACATCATGGTATTCTTTTTTTTCTGCCCTGCAATTTAGGGTAAAGTCCATATTTGGTTCAGGTTGCAACCTGAGATAACATTTTAAAACCACAAATACATGTAGGCATATGGAGGGCTTGGATTTTTACTGATAATGTAAGCATGAGTGAATAACAATTCCAAAGACGAGATCTTTACCCTAGAGAAGATACCAGGTCCACAGCAGATGTGTGGCTGAGAATGGCAAGTGGGATCTGGGTTGGTGCCATAGCAGGACACGGCTGTGGATGAGAATCTTTCTATACTTGGTGGAAAGGAAATGGAGAAGAGTCCATCAGAAGCCAGGACTATTTTTCTAATTGTTATCCTCCAATATGGAAAGAGACAATAGGGAAAGGGATTTGGCAAAATCAGCAAACAATAAAAAGAAGCTCTGAAGAGCTCGGCGCCCGTAGCTCAGTGGTTAGGGCACACCGGCCACATGCACTGAGGCTGGTGTGTTTGAACCCAGACGGGCCTGCTAAACAAAAAACAATAACAATAAAAAACAGCCAGGCATTGTAGCAGGCACCTGTAGTCCCACCTACTTGGGAGGCTGAGACCAGAGAATCTCTTGAGCCCAAGGGTTTGAGGTTGTTATGAGCTATGACACCATAGCACTCTACCAAGGGCGACAAAGTGAGACTCTGTATCAATAAAAAAAAAATTTGAAACTCCAAAGAAAAGAACGGTGTCAGCTAACGTTCAGCTGTCAGGGTAGGGATAGCACAAAGGGTTTGGCCTTTCATTTTTAGGATCAGCAACCAAAGTGACTAAATTCAATGAGAATTTAGCAAAAAAATATCAGGGTCAACTAAAAAGGAATATGCCTAAATTCTCACAAGATACAATTTTAATTATTAAAATTTTATTTAAAACATGAATTTTTTGAATCAATGTTAAAAATACACGATAGAAAGAGTGATCATGCAGGATAGAAAATGTATTCATCACACGTGATAACATCTTACGATGCTGACCTAGGCAAACATATTCTAAATGACTAGAGTACCTGGACCATTAACTATTTATTTTTTCTCGACATTCCTTTATGAAATCACCAACCTGGATTTTACACTTGGCTTCCACCAGCTGCAGTTTGGTTTGTGCCAGTTCCAGCTCCATCTCCCTCAGCTGCTTCTTAAGCGAGTCCTTCTCATCATCCGTTTCAATTCCCTGGTCCTCTCTGCTTATGGCTCCTAGTTTCAAAGTGCCCTCCTTGCTGAAAATGTCACTGCAATGTTTGCATGCCATCATTTTACCCTAAAATATCCAAAAGAGATAACCAACATCAAACTGTATGCCATAGGCTAAATCACTCGCTAACATAGTATATGCTTTCTTTTTACAATACTGCTTATTGTTATCAGACACAGACCCATTTCTGAAAAGAATTCTTTTTCTTGTGCTGTAACCAAAATGGTCACAGTCAGCCCCAAACCCAACTATCTAAGACAGGGGCTCCTTTTTTCTGATGGTATTTCTAGAAATACACTAGGAACAGAAAGTATCTCTTTGAGATTTGTTTTAGAAATTTTGTGCCATCATTACTCTCACTAGATGCTGAACTCCGTATCCTATGCTCTACTTATAAAATGTCATTTAGTCCTAGAGAGACGGCATAAATAAGTTCTATCATGTTCATATCATCCCAAGCTTACACATAAAGAAACTCAGAGATTAAGTAACTTGCCTACGGTAGACGGCTATCCTAACTAAGCTGAATCTATCTTTGCAACAATGCCCATGTCCTGTTGTCCAGCTTTAAGCAATGAGGATTATTATTCAGTAATGAAAGTAACTGTACCACATGCCGGGACTGCTAATCAAGCACATGGCACTAAACAGCAACTCTTTCAAAAACAATAGTGTTGTTATTTTCTTACAGTATCTTCAAAAGCAGTTTATTAAAGATAAAAGATATTACACATTATTTCCATTTAGGTGTCCTAGTTTTGGACAACAAGCTCAATATGTCCACAACCATCACTATGCACCTCTCTTCACACACACACAAAGCAACTCTCCACCACATTTCCATGTCACTGTGCCTGTCTCCACCACCTAGGCCTGAATGAAGATGTTGGTGTCATCTCTCATTAGCTTCTCCTTCATCCCATGTCCAGCTGATCATTAATTTCTTCCTCTGACATGTCCACACTCTTCTCATTTCAGGCCTGAATCCCTAAAAGACACCTTCTAAGTCACCTTTCTTATCCCCTCCATAAGCCACTATTCATATTCCTGCCAGGTTCATAGTCATTAGATACTTTAAAAATATCTTGTCACTCCCTTACTTAAAAACCTATGAAAATAAAATTAGCTCAGTATAGGCACACTGTACATATATGATCTGTAGTTATTGTTGATGAAATAAAATGTTAAAGAAGTAGCTTAAATAACTAAAAGTTTACCAAGCTGGGTGAGCAATTTTATTAGGTTGAACCATGTGAAGGAAGAAGGATATAACATCCAGCAGAGGGAAGACCTCCGTGTGCACAGACACGGCCCCACCTTCAGTGAACGTCAAGAAATTTTAAATGGCTGTAGCAGAAAGTAAGTGCTGCAACAGAGGTAAGAAGTGAGATGAGAGTTCTCCATGGCCAGGTTGTGAAAGCCCTTAAATACCATGCTACAGAATCCTGATTTTATCCTATAGAAAATTTATTCATTCTCCCTACCAAGCCTCACACTACATGTTGAGGACAGAATCCTGAGCTGTGTGGAGCTGCAGTCTGGCAGCCATGCTAAAATGTGCTGAGTGCTGCTGATTCCCACCCAACGCCCACCTCTCCTCCTTCCTTCCTTGCAGAACCCTAGTTTTGTTTGAGCTGGCAATGTATCTAGATAAAGGTGACATTTCCCAGATTCCCTTGAAGCTAGGAATGGTCATGAAAATAAGCTCTGATAAATAAGCAGAAGGGTGCTGTGGAACTTTTAAGAAGGCTGCTTAGCAAGAGCTCACTCAGCTGGAAGGAGGCTCTTACATCCTCACATCTCCTTAGGGCCTAAAATTCTAGCCCTACACTGCTTTTACATGAAGTAATACCTTTTGTGTTTATGCCGATGTTATTTTGGATTTCCTATATGTGATCCATCTAATTCTCAACTGACACACACAGTAATACGTTCACGTTTATATTTAGGATTGCTCACTCTGATTAGGGAGTAGAAGGACTGGGGGGATGACAGTGACAGAGGAAGGTGGACAGAGAAACTGGAAAATCCATGAGCTGTCACATCAAACCAAATGAGATGAAGAGGAGAAAGGGGTGGGGTATACTCTATGGCTAAGGGTATAGACCAGTGGTTCTCAATCTTTCTAATGCTGCAACATATTTTCATTGTTAAAAAGGGGTCACAACCCATAGGTTGAAAACCACTGGTATAGACAGTAGGGCCTGACTGCTTGAGTTCAAATCCTGGTTCTACCAGCTGTGTTACCTTGACCAAATGAATGACCTGTTTTGGGCCTCATCATCAATAAAAAAGAAGATACAATAGTGTCTATTTTCTGGGGTAGTCATAGAGCTAAACGGATAATACACATAAAGCCTTAGGATGCTGTACATAGTAAGTGTTTAATAAATTTTAGTTGTTTTTGATTCTGGCTAAAACAAGTTTATAATCCTCTTCCTGAATGTCATGGCCTTTCAGAGGTAGTTCTATCTACTTATACAATATTCATTTCTGTTCTTTAATAATAAAGAACTTTATCTTTAAGAAATTACTGATGTAATATTCTAATTACATCAGTCTCCACAAAGAGACACAGAAATGCTCATTCATATGTCTGGGTTTTCACTCACATTGTTTCTTCTTTTCTTTCTTTCTTTCTTTTTTTTATTTTGGAGACAGACTCTCACTTTCTTGCCCTTGGTAGAGTACCGTGGTGTCACAGCTCACAGCAACCTCAAACTCTTAGGCTTAAGCAATTCTCTTGCCTCAGCCTTCCCAGTAGCTGAGACTACAGACACCCACCACAATGCCCGGCTATTTTTAGAGATGAGGTCTTGCTCTAGCTCAGGCTGGTCTTAAACTCGTGAGCTCAGGCAATCCACCCACCTTGGCCTCCCTGAGTGCTAAGCTTATAGGCATGAGCCACCATGCCCAGCCACTCACATTGTTTCTTCCAGAATGTATTTTTAAAATCCTTCTAACTAGGCTGTATGAGGCTCAAGCACGTAATCCTAGCAGTCTGGGAGGCTAAGGCAGGTAAGATTGCCTGAGCTCAGGAGTTTGAGATCAGACTGAGAAAAGTGAGACCCTGTCTCTACTAAAAATAGAATAAACTATCCAGGTATTGTGGTGGGCAACTGGAGTCCCAGCTACTTGGGAGGTTGAGGCAAGAGGATCACCTGAGCCCAAGAGTTGGAGGTTACTGTGACACCTCAGCACTCTACTGAGGGCAACAGTGAGACTCTGTCTCAAGAAAAAAAATAAAATCTTCAAACTAAGCTCTACCCATCCTGTTTTAGCCCAATCTCCTCCATAAAGACTTCTTTGGTCTGTAGTTCTTATGATTTTCCTTTCTCTGCAACCCTGGCTGTCAGAGTGATACTGTTTCCTACGTGTTTCATGTGCATGTATGAAACTTGTCTAATATGGAAATTTTAAGCTCTTTTTCCTACGTAATTTCTATAACAGAATGGTGGTCTAACAGCTTTACGCACAGTAGATTCTCTTTATTGACTGATCAATATAAATCCTTGTTTAATTTTTGTTTTCGTAAAGGTTTCAGTTCAGGATAGTTAACCTTTTATGCCAAAACACTTCATTAACTTAATCTTGGTCAGGATGCCTGTAAGGTACAATGAGTCATAAATCCTATCTAGAAAGAAGCACAAAGGTAGACCAGAGAGGGAAGATAGGAAACCAAAATTTGAGCAGGTTTGGAGGGGAGACCACCAAGCCTATATCACTAGTGATTTCACATAGATGTTTCGTAGACTAAGAAAAAAACACTTTTTGAATACAAGGTCTTTATATGTCGGGTACTATTCAAAGCACTTTATATACATTATCTCATTTACCTTCAAAATGATCTTATGAGGCTAGTAATGTTACCTCTAGTTTGCAAAAGACAAAACAAAACTTAGAAATGTTGTTAAATTATATGGCAAATTGCTTAGGAAACATTTATTTACTTATTTCAGTGTAAAACCTGAATATATTCAAATAAGATAATTTCAGGTTTATGTAACACTGGTCTAAAGAGCTGATTGTGCCAACATTTCTTTTAAGAATACCAAACCATAGCCAGGCATTGTGGTGGGCACCTGTAGTCCCAGCTACTTGGGAGGCTGAGGCAAGAGAATCGCTTGAGCTCAAGAGTTTGAGTTTGCTGTGAGCTGTGATGCCAAGGCACTCTACCTAGGGCGATACAGGGAGACTCTGACTAAAAATAATAATAATAAAAAAATACCAATCCAGGCTCAAGCCTATAATCCTAGCACTGTAGGAGGCCAAGGCTGGAGGATCCCTGGAGCTCAGGAGTTAGAGACCAGCCTGAGCAAGAGCAAGACCCTGGCTCTACTAAAAATAGCAAAAGCAGCCGCGGGTTGTGGCAAGTGTCTGTAGTCCCAGGTGCTACTCAGGAGGTTGAGGTTGTTATGAGGTATGCTGCCATGGCACGCTACCTGGAGTGACAGAGTGAGACTCTGTCTCATTAAAAAGAGTACCAATCCAGGCTGGGTGCGTGGTTCACACCTGTAATCCCAGCATGTAATCAATCCTAGCACTCTGGGAGGCCAAGATGGGAGGATTGCTTGAGTTCAGGAGTTCAAGACCAGTCTGAGCAAGAGCAAGACCTCATCTCTACAAAAATATAGAAAAAATTAGCTGAGCATTGTGATTATATGCTTATAGTCCCAGCTACTCAGGAATATCTTGAGCCCAGGAGTTTGAGGTTGCAGTGAGCTATTATTACACCACTGTACTCTAGCCCAGGGTGATAGAGCAAGACTCTGTCTCAAAAAAAACCCCAAAAAACAAATAACAACAAGAAAACCATCATTTGGTTACTATTGGTTATATAGAATAAGCAATCACTTTCTTCGAATAGAGAGAATTTTATCACCAGGGGCAGCATATACACAAATGCCACAGGTTTTCTTTAAAACAAACCTCTAAAAATCTGGTGAAAGAATCAGTTACTCAACTTGTGTTTTTCCAGCCCAGTTCTATACTGCCATGGGATTGACTGTTAAAGAAAGAGGTGAGATGATTCTCCTGCGCCCCAAGCTGAAGCCCCATCAATTCCAGCACAGTCAGATGTGGGCTGCTGAGGGCCCGCAGGTTCACAGCAGCCAAGAAAGCTACCCAGCTCATCAAACTCTGTGGTTCAGTCACTTCTTACAACAAAGCACAAATCCTACCGCCTTTGCTGCTATCTGCCCCTGACTGCCCTTTTAGGGAAGGTGGGTGCAGCCGGATGAGAGGATAAACTTCCTGAATCCTTTAGGTGGGGGGGTGTTGGGGTGTCCTTTCAGGTACTCATAGGTCTGTGTGTCTTTGGGAGAAATTTTACCCCGGAGCCATTTCTTTCCTTACCTTTACCACTTCCAGCTCCTCCTTGCTGGCTGTTTGCTGTTTCTCCAGCCTGGTACTTAACTGCGAACAGATCTAAGGGAAAGAAGAGTTTTTTACTAGAAAACGGAACTTTTCCAGCATGTGCACATAACTATTTATCAACTCATATATTACTATAGCATATCTGATCCTAGAAGGGATTTTGCATATGAATAGCACTACAAATGCCAGTCACTTCTGAAATGAGCAGCAGAAAGCCTCAGAGTTCCATGTGGAAAGCACAACACTATCTTAATTAGAGGAAACACACACTGGATGGACCTGGCTTCTTTCTATCACTAGCCTTCCGCAACTGGTTCCAATGAATTCCTGACCTCGTTTTGGAATCGATCTATAGAATCTTTGCTGAGTGTCTACCTTATACAAGGCACTAGGCTGGAAGTCAGATGAAAAGCATTCTGAACCAGAAATGGCTCCTGTTCACAGCCACAGTATCTGTTTTCATCACAAAATTGTCCTTAAGTAATGGCTGAGAGAATAAAACAAAGTTAAAATGACCAGAAAATAATAGACCAAAACTCTTATCAAGTGTTTTGGAAGCATAGCATAGAAATTAAAAGCTTGGGTGTTACAGCCAAAGTGAGTTTAACACTAGTCCAACTGTGCTACTTTATAGCTTTGTGACCTTGAGTAAATTTATTAGTCTTTCTAAGGCTTATTTTCCTCAGAATTAAAAATTCACACAATTGCTGTGCTGTGGCAATTAAGTGGGGAAAAAAAGTATGTAGAAAGGTTTAGTCCAGTACCTGCCCAATAATAAGTACTCATTAAATAAAATCTATTTTTTTTTTTTTTTTGAGACAGAGTCTCAAGCTGTTGCCCTGGGCAGAGTGCTGTGGCATCACAGCTCACAGCAACCTCAGACTCTTGGGCTCAAGCGATTCCCTTGCCTCACCTCCCAAGTAGCTGGGACTACAGGTGCCCGCCACAATGCGTGGCTATTTTTTGATTGTTGTTTTTGCAGTTGTCATTGTTGTTTTAGCTGGCCTGGGCTGGGTTCAAACCCTCCAGCCCTGGTGTATGTGGCCAGTACCCTATCCACTGAGCTACAGGTACCACTGAATAAAATCTGTTATTATTATTGATTCTGAAATAAGATGCTACCAACTATTAAGAACAGGTAGAAATAACTGTTTCAAAAAATATGTTTAAATAAGTGTTATTTCTAAATTTATTTATAAATCCAATAAATATTGGATGTTTAAATCCGTCGACTAATAATCTTTTATTTTAGGAAAATGAATGAAAAAAATAGTGGATGTCAAATTTTAAAGTATAATTTGTGCTAAAAACATATGTGGTCTATCTCTATTGTCAAAACAGACATTTTTAAAAATCCTAGTCTATCAAACATAGCTCTGGAGACCAGGGCTTACTTTTTGAGTGTGGTTTCCAGTTTTTCCAGATCCAAACCTGGACAACAGGGAGGGAGGGGAGGGGAGGGAAGGAAAGGGAAGGAAGGAAGGAAAATTAGGCCAGGTACTGTGGCCCATGCCTCGGAGCCTGAGGCAGGAGGATTGCATGAGCTCAGTAGTTTGAGACCAGTCTGAGCAAGAGTGAGACCCCATTTCTATTAAAAATAGAAAAAATTAGGTAGGCTTGGTGGCACATGCCTGTAGTTCTAGCTAAGGCAGGAGAATCTCTTGAGCCCGAGCGCTTGAGGTTGCTGTGAGCTATGACGACACCACTATACCCAAGCCAGGGTGACAGAGCAAGACTCTGTCTCCCAAAAAAAGAAAACAAAACAAAACAGAAAGATAGTTCTTGTAAACCATAAATCCTTTTAAATAAACCAAAACATTCTGAAATATAGCCAACAATAGCCAATTCTAATGCAGAATACATTTAGATTATGTTTTACATCCTAATTATCTTCTTCAAGCAGATGGGTCTGTTGCCTTTTGCATTGCTTGAAGTGCTTGCCAGATGATATTCAAGATAGTCCCAAGGATTACTGCCTGAAGAGTACTGCATATGGTGGCCACCCTGATATAATCTGGCTATTGAAAAAACGCATTTGCAGTGATAGCAAGTTCCATAGCACATGGCTTCTAATGTTCCTCATATTGGTTAATGTCTAAGGATCTTTTTCCCTAGTTACCCAAATTCAAAATCTAAAATCTACTCAATGTTATCCCTTATTTAACAAAAAATGACTACCTCTTCTTTTTCTCTTTCCTGAGTAGCTGCGATTTATAGGTCCATGCCATTGCACCCGGCAATAAAATGATTATCTTTTGTGTTTCCTTCTTTTTCACTTTTGTTATTACTTATTTAGTTCTAGGACCTATTTCTTCTCACTTGGATTCTGGTATTCGGCTCTTACTGGTCTATGTCCTCATCTGTGGATCTCTCCACTTGGTTCCACATTTCTCACTGGGACATATGAGCACCAACAATATGTTCCTGATTGTAACACTATCCTGATCAAAAAATCCTACTACAATGGAAATAAAACCCAAACTCCTCAGCCCTAAAGACCTGCCTTGATCTAGGCCCTAATGCTTCTTTTCTATACTTGAATCTGTTACCAAATAACATTTTTTTCTGTTCACTAATCTACCTCCACACCTTTGCACATGCTATTCCCTCCTTCTACCACTTCCATTCTCTCCTTCTGAGTCTCCAAATATCCAAGTTTCACCAGCCTTTGAAGCACAGATCAAATAATTCCTTCTCCAGGAAGGGTTTCTTCATTTCCCACATATAGTAAGTTCCCTTTCCTCTTATTTATCTCCCCATTGTCTCCCCCATTACAAGATAAGATTGTGAGGGAGAAGAGATTGAATGGATTCATCTTTTTGTCTGCTAAAGTATTGAGCCTCACAGGCAGCTGGCATGAAACAGACATAGGCTGATTATCAGAGAAGAGTAAGACAGCTCTGAGATCTTATTTCTAAACAATCTTTCATAGATATGACGACTCCTTACAGAAAGATGTTCCTAATGTATTAAGTGAACTAAAGCTAGTTTCAAAAATAGGATGAACAATCTAATCCATCCTGTTTGTATATATTATAAATGTATCAATGTAGCATTTATTTCTACAGCAACAATGTGTACTCAACATATTAGGATGGGGCAGCACCTATGGCTCAAAGGAGTAGGACGCCAGCCCCATATGCCAGAGGTGACAGGTTCAAACCCAGCCTCGGCCAGAAACTGCAAAAATAAAAACAAAAATAAAAATAAAAGTCAACATTTAAAAAAAAAAAAATATTAGGATGATTATCTCTAGTTAGCAAGATTAAAGGAGGTTTGCTTTCTTTGTGCTTTTCTGCACTATTCTAATTTTCCACAAGAACATAAATTTCACTTGTAAGCAGAAATACAATTAAAAAGTAAAGGCAGTAAACGTTAGACTTTTAAGTCCCATGTGAGGTAGAAGCCCCCAAGGAGATCTCTGGATCAGAAGACGGCATACAGTGCCTTAATTAATTCCAGAAACCTGGAACTGGAGCAGTCCACTCAGGGTCTCTCAGCAATGAGGAGTCCTTCCCAAGTCCAGACAACTGGAAGAACAGGAAGATACCGCTGGAGCTGGAATGAGGGCTTTCTGAGACCACTTGCGTGATAGGGCCAGAAACATCGTCAAGGAGAGTGATCATCTTAAGGTTCACAGTAGAAAGACTCCTGCCTGCATGGGTAAGGCCACGTAGCCTTGTGGGAAAAAGAGCGCCCACATTCTGTACTGTGACAACAAAGGACACACCGGATCCCCTAGCCATTGTTGTTGAATACAATCACAAGAGGCACATGTTACTAGTGTGACCTATTGGAAATTAGCTGCTGAGTGAAACAGAGACAGGATCTCAATGGTAATCACAGGTTTCCTGTTCCTCTAAATCTACCAAACATTGTAACAACCAACAGATTATTTTGGTCAAAAAGACCTCCAGAGTTATCAGCAAGTATGTTCAGTCACCGTCCATTTCAAAGGAGAGAGGGAGCCACGAAATTTAATAAATCCAGAAAACTGTTCTTAAAACTCTAAGAACAAAATGTTTTTTTCTTCCCCCAAAGAAAGCAACAACAAAAATAATTACTTTATAGCAAAAAACTGTACCTAGGACCACGTGCCCCGGTAGCCCATTACCTGCTTATACTCAGCAATGATGGCTGTCGTCTTCTTTATTTCATATTCTGCCTTCTCTAGCTGTTTTCTGAAGACTTCTTTTAGCTGAAAGGAATGAGAAACATCAAGATTCAGAAAGAATCTTAATGAATTTTCACAAACATCTCTATCAAGTTGTCCCGATTCACAGTCAATGACAATGGTAACAACGATATACATTTTCTTCACTGAAACTACATATTGATAATTTGAAAAATCCAATCATCTCCAGAGATGTGGAAATCCTACTTTCTTTCCAGTAAAAGTATAAGATATGTGAGCAAATGTATAAAACTGCTTATGTTTGCTTTTCTAAACATTTTGCTAAGTAAGTGTCCATTTGGATGTTACCTTCAGCCTTACTAGAGCCTAAAACAAAATACCAAGGCAACAACATTGCCTGCTACATTTGTTACTCTTGATACTGTATTATAAATGACTGAAAAAGACATTTTCAGACTTCCTATTCATAGTCCTTTACTGTTGCTGTTACCTCTCTGATGGCAGGAACAAAGAGGCTTTGGAGACTAGAGTCAAAAAAGATGGAGAAGGAAAAAAAAAGATGGAGAAGGATAAGAGCTCTTGAGAAGGATGGGAGATTTAAGGACTAAAGAAACAGTGACCTTAGACGTTAAAGTAACACATTCTGCAAGTACTTATTACTATTCCTGAAAAGCTGAATTATGAATGTTGCAAAAACTTCAATTCTGTGGTCTGTCTGGACAAACTTAATCTTTAAGTACATAATCAGAATAAAGACACACACTCTGCACCATAGCATCCCAAGTTGCTAATAGAATATGCTTTGTGCATGTTAATTGATAAATTATTGCAATTTATAACTGGACTCCTTATCATTAGAAGATTTCTGAACTTTTTTGTATCTTCTAGATTCTAAAATTTTAAAAGCAATTTAGAGCTTATACTGATTCAAACTTAATTGTTTACATTAATCTCTATTCTTTTTTTTTTTTTTTTGAGACAGAGTCTTACTATTCACCCTCAGTAGAGTGCTGTGTAGTCACAGCTCACAGCAATCTCAAACTCTTGGGCTTAAGCAATTCTCTTGCCTTAGCCTCCCAAGTAGCTGGGACTACAGGCACCCGTCATAATGCCTGGCTATTTTTTTGTTGTTTAGCAGGCCCAGGCCAGATTTGAACCCGCCAGCCCCAGTATATGTGGCTGGCCCTCTAACCACTGAACTACAGGTGCCAAGCCTACTCTCTATTCTTGATCTGATGTAATTTGAGGACATAAAAAATACATTCCTGTGTTAAGATTTCACTAACTTTAGGACAGACTTAGAGAGCTGAGAGGCTCTGAGCAAGTGTCACTAAATTTCTCTAAGCCATAGTTCCTTCATCTGAAAATGAGAATAATTTCTATCTCACAAGGGTACCATAATGACTAGAACAGGTTACACGCACACAGAACAGGGAGACAGAATGCAAAGCATCTTGTTCTTTCCATATACTAGGTGAGTACTCAAGTGTCACATTTTAGGTATTATTAACCAAGGGCTAATATATGTCTATTGAACCATGGGGCAGGTAGAACAAGGGTTAAATTTATTCACCAAAAATTGTATTCCTTACCTAAAGTACTGAAGTGGCCCAGAGAAAGCAGGAGGTAATGAAAAAACAAACCCATCAAGAGGCCTAATAATCTACAAAGTAGGTAATCAGGACTTAAAAAATTTTGATGTTAAAAAAATATACCAAAAGACTCATTTAATCAGATCCCAAGGGGGAAAAAGAAATCATGGAACACTTTTTTTTTCTTTTTTTTTGTAGAGACAGAGTCTCACTTTATGGCCCTCGGTAGAGTGCCGTGGCATCACACAGCTCACAGCAACCTCCAACTCCTGGGCTTAAGCGATTCTCTTGCCTCAGCCTCCCGAGTAGCTGGGACTACAGGCGCCCGCCACAATGTCCAGCTATTTTTTGGTTGCAGTTCAGCTGGGGCTGGGTTTGAACCCGCCACCCTCGGTATATGGGGCTGGCACCTTACCGACTGAGCCACAGGCACCGCCCCCATGGAACACTTTTTGAAAATCCTTGAAGGTGCTAAATGACACATCCCTCTATGTGTAAGTTTACTGGAACTTTTTTAGGGTTGCTTGGATATAGGTCTTTGAAATCCTTTATGCTTTGTTTTATTTTCAGTATTACTGACATTTCAGAATGAAACTCATTAGAATAAATTAACCATGATCTAAGAAGTTGTTTCACATTGTAAGTTAGTTATATTAACAAAATTCAGACAAGTTCTTGGCAGGGGACTTTAACTGTTTGTGAAGAAAATGGAGCCCATAATCTAATCTGCATCATCCCTGTGGCCAGGACTGATGGAGTGAGGACAGCCTGTTCTTTCCTAATGAAGACACAAGTTTCACCTCCATAGGTGGAGGCCTCTCTGCCCCTAAGCTATACCCCTTTGAAATAGTGGTATCTTTTAGCTTATTAGCCTTAGAGCTCACATGAAGAGTGTAGGGTACTTATTTCAAGGCTGGTTCTCAAAGAGTTTCTTTCTATTCCCCCTGGAAACAGGTTTGAGAGCTTTGCCAGGAATGCTGACACTCCTTCAGCCATGAATCAGGAAAAGGAAGCCTGAGTGATGGAGGCAGAGGCTGTGTGGCAACTCCCAGCAGAGATCTCCATAGGCTCTCAACTTAACAATGCTCATAAACTACTTCAGAGAAGTCAATTATCTTGGAGATATGACAAAAAATTTGCAGATTCGTCAAAGCTCTTGGATCATAATTTCAAATTACTAAACTTAGAGAAAATTCAACACTCCTGCTAGACATCTCAGTAAAGGCAAATTCCTAAAAGCTGTTCAAGGGTAGAAGAAATGTCAAAAATGTCAAACAAAAATGTTGAGTGAGTAGACTCAACAACTTACATTTACTGCTTCCACATCACCCTTGATTTAAAATAAGTTTAATTTTACTTCTTTGTAACAGTCAATTCCCTCCCAATGTAGCTGAGTAGAGGAAAGCCCACACATGCTCTACCTGGGCAGTCTCTTCCTCTTGCTTCCTCTTCTCTTCTTCGGTCTCCACCAGCCTCTGTTTGGTCAGAAGGAGCTCCTTATTCAACACATCTGCCTTGTCTTCCGCCTGCAAATCAGCACGTAGCGACAGTCATTTAAAAGCAAGGATGGTATGTATACTTTCTCTAATTCTATCTCCAGTTATTGTTCCAAAATAACTGCAAGCCATTCTTTTTCCTAGTTCACCTGGGGGTGGTGGCTTTCACTGAATGCCAACTATGTGCCAGGCACTTGGCATGCATTATTTCTAATCTTCACAACAATACTTTTGCAGATGGCAGTGAAGTTTGGAGGATCAAATAAACTGTCTGGGGTCACACATCTAATATTCAGAATCATGATATGAATTCAGATTTGAATAATGTCAAAGCCTACACTCTAAATGCTTTTCAAACATGTTTAGATGTCACAACAGCATCACACTGTGCAGATGGACTTGATGAAGGGATAGAGCCTCGCAGAGAAGCTTCTCATTGGTGGTGTGTGGGGCTGGATTCAGGGAGGAGGAGGGACAGGCTTATCTGTGGATAACAGGTAAGAAACTCAGGGCCACTAACGCAGGTGAGTATAGTAAAGAGAAATTAAGACCAAAACCCTATGATAGAGCAAGCCAAGAGGAAAAGTGAAATATGGACTGGGAATCCAGGAAGAAAAGACCGTATTTCTAGAATAGCCAAGAGGAACTCAAAGAGGGCAGCCTGGTTCTAACTTGGACACAGAGCCACGATTAACTATGAGAGCACAGTGAGTACATTTCACCTTGCTAATGTCTGTTTTCCACTCTGAGGCTCTCTTGTCATCCTTAGGCCTCAGCTCCAAGTTCACAATGCACTGAAGCACGCCCCGAACTTCTCCCCTCACCCCATCTAAATTAGCTTCCCCATCTGCACCTTTCATATTTCCCTTAATAGTATGGCTCAGACATAGTATAAATGTGATTGATTTGTCCTGCCCCCTAGACTTTAAGCTCCAGGAGGCAGGACCCCTGTCTCTTTTGTTCGTCTCTAAATCCCCAACACCATGCCCAATGCCAAGTACAGAGCAGGGGATCTGTATGTAATTTGGTTAATGAGTGGATGTAGAAAGTCACTGTAGAAGCAGACTGTGGAATGAAGGAAACAAGAGAGCCACAGGAGGATGGGCAGAGAAAACCCAGATGCAGAGGAGAGGCACTTATTTGAAGAAGCTGTCCTTGGCTGATAGCAGCAAAACTGCATCTAGGTAATGGTGAAAACTGGCCAGGTGACCTTCTGTCTGTACTCTACCCTCTCTACCCCATTCCCAGATGGTCAGGCCAGCACAGTAGGCTGAGGACTGGCCAAGTGGCCTCTGCCTGTATTCTGCCATATCTCCTGCGCGTCCAGATGGCCAGGCCAGCACAGTCTGCTGGTGATTGCAGAGAAACTACATTCCAGCTGCTTTGTCCTTGTCTTCTAGCTCCTGACGGCCCATGCCCAATGGATAGAGCCCTGTTTGCAGCTCATTTGGAACTGTTAAATAGCGAAGGTGAAAAAGTCCCTTAAAGTCTTTAAGACTCTAAAATTTGTACTTATGAATATGATTTTAGGGGAGGCAATCTACACAGCAAGTGAAAATATTAAAATTAGAGGTAGACATCCAATATATACATATACGTTGCAAGTTAAGTTTTCATAAATTGGAAGATATCTAGATCTGCAAGCCAGATGACTGAGGTTGTTAGCCACAAAGCAAGGAGACTCTTCCGAAAGTCTCTGGCAGATGGTCATGTAGCATTTGGAGAGCAGCTGCATTGATATTTCAGTGTTCTTAAAAACTAACCAAATCTATCCTCTATAACTGTAGCCCACTGGTTCAAGTTTACCCCAGAATGTCTGAGCCCTGCTAATAAAGAAGATCATAATGAAACCTCCTCTTACAGTAATTTCAGCAATTTCTCTTTTAGAGAAAGTCATCTTTTTATAATATATAGTGACAGTCTGAAATAAATGATTTTTAAGTTTGGTCTCTGGAAAAGACAGTTATCTAAAATTTTTGCCACTGTAAACTTCTGAATAAACAATGCAATACTGACGTACGGCAACAAGCTTGCAGATGTCTTACAGTTAGATGTCTTACATCTGTAAGTTAGATGTCTTACATCTAACTGCTTTACAGTTTTGAAAACCACTATCCAAAAAGGGAAAAATATCACACCCCTAGGAAAGTTTTTTGAAACAACTAAATGCTGAGAAGATCTATTTTTTTTTTTTTTACACATTTTTGCGGAATACTCTTCATTAGGTCAAGGTAAGGCAGCTTCATCCTTTCTATTGTTACCACATCCGACATCTGCAGCAGCTGTTGTTAAGTCCTCTATGGGAGGAGGTAGTTTTCCTGGAAATGTCATCCAAGGTTTCTCCTCTATGTTAAATCATGAAGTAGGAGCAATTCATACATTCATCAGAATAGGACCAGATCTGAAATAACTTAGGTCTCCCTCTAAAAATGGATTTCTGGATCTTTGTACAGCTAAACCCCCTTAAGTAGAAATTATCTTTAATATTAAATGAACATAACAGTAAACAGATCCACAAATTCTATCTTTGAACTCATACTGTAATACCTTCACCATAATTCGATAAGTAGATCGAATGGAACACTGTCATTATTAAATCACTTACCAAATTCTTATAATGTCCTTTTTCTTCTTGAGACAGAGTCTCACTTTGTCGCCCTTGGTAGAGTGCTGTGGCATCACAGCTGACAGCAACCTCAAACTCTTGGGCTCAAGCAGTCCTTTTGCCTCAGCCTCCGGAGTAGCTAAGACTACAGGCGCCTGCCACAATGCCAGGCTAGTTTTAGAAACAGGGTCTTGCTCTTGCTCAGGCTGGTCTTGAACTCCTGAGCTCAAGCAATCCATCCACTTTGGCCTCCCAGAGTGCTAAGATTATAGGCATGAGCCACCATGCCCAGCCCAGGGTTTGCTATTTTAATTAAAAGATCTGATTTGGATAAACTGGGAATGGAAAAGTAGTAGGCAAATTGGGTGAAAGCAGGCGCAGCCTTCTCTTTCACTCACAGGCTAAGTTCCAAAAGGCAGAGTCCAAGTCTTTTCTTTTTTAAAGAGAAGGAAAGAGAGGTGTAGAGGGAGGAAAGAAGAGAGTGGAGGAATGATGCTATTTTTTTCTTTAGGGGCTTATTAGTACCTACATAAAGTACCTAGGTATTCAATAATCAATTATTTCGGGAGTACCCATAATAGCAGTTATTCTAGATTGAATCACAGAAAAGATTATATTGGTGGTGAAACTATTCTTAAAATAATATTTTTCTGATTATTAAAGTTATACATATTATTTAATATTATATTCATATATGTAATATGCATATTATAAGGCACTTTATTTTTCTAATTATTAAAAACTATAATGCTCATTTTTACTTAACCAAGGGTGCTTAAGTAATTTAAGGTCTTTCCATAAATTAGAAAAAATATATAAAGATGAATATAAAAACTGGACTTAATCTTACCACCTGGAGATTCCCAGTAGTAACATTTTGATGTACAGTAGAACCTCCTTATCTGACCACCTCCCTACATTGACCACCTCCTTAAATTCACCTATTTTTCATAGGTTGGGCATGCACCGATCAGTCCATGCACATGTACCTATCAGTACACTAGGGCTAGTTCCTACCTTGCATGTGGACCAGTTTGTGACAGCCCCTTGTGTGGTCAATTTACAGAGGTTCCACTGTATGGAGAGAGCAGGACATCTAGCTTCTAAGCATGAAACCTTCATACCATTAGCAACCAAAGAGAGAATTAAATATGGGTGATGTTAAGAAAGACAAGAATAGTTTTGTTCAAAAATGTGCTCAGTGCCACATCTTGGAAAAGGAAAACACACACAAGACTGGCGCCAATCTCCATGGTCTCTTTGGGTCAGGCCGCTGGATTCCCTTACACAGATGCCAATAACAACAAACGAATTGCCTGGGGAAACGATTCACTGACGGAATATTTGCAGAATGTCAAGAAGTACATCCCTAGAACAAAAATGACCTTCACCAGCATAAAGTAAAAGGCAAAAAGGGCAGACTTGATAGCTTATCTCAAAGGAGTTGCTAATGAGCAGGGATGGCCGCTGCCTTATTTGTTATAAACAGAAATGTCTCATAACTTTTTTATGTGTACCATAATTTAATTGATCTCATATATCAGAATTCAGATCATGAATGAGTGGCAGAATATTTTTGTTAGACAGTCCTGATTTGACTAAGATTGGCTTGTGGTTAAAGAAATATGATCAGTTTTTTATATTTTGATAGTGATTCCAATTCTGTAGATGCTATCACTATTATTTTCCCCTTCTAAAGAAATGACTGAACTTGATTAGTAATGTCCCACCTTTCACAAAGATGATACATTGCCATCTCAAAGCCTACTAAAGATTGGTTTTATATTTATATTCACAGAATATATTTATAATAAATACTGGGGAAATCCCTTCACAATCTTAGAACCAGCAAGACTCACTGACAGTCTAATTCGTGTTCATTAGCCTATTAGAGGTGAGGGCTGGAGATGAGGTGGCAATGTTTACTTCATATTTTTGGTTTTAACTATGCCAATTTAATTCCTTGTATCTACTAAAATGCTGCCTTTTATTTATTGAAAGGCATTTTAATGGGCTTTATATATAATACAGAGGATTATCTAGCACTTTTCACCCAAAAAGTATATATGTGTTAGTTTCTTCATTTATAAAATGAGGGACTGAAATAATACTTGCTTCCTGGAGTCATTACGGAGAAGAAATGAGATAATGCTGATAAATTGCCATCTTCCGTTCTTGGCACATAGTAGATACTCAGTAAAAACTCAATTTTGTTATTTGTATAAACCTCTCAAAGGTTTAATAAATACTACCGACTACATTCCTCTCATTCTCCTTCGTTCATTTTGCTGCATCCCCACTGAGTCCAACTGGTTGAAAATGTTTTCATTTGGTTGGCCAGCTCAAGAACACTATTAATGGACAAAAGATTCAAAATGGCAGAATTAAGTGTTTGTCCAGTGGCGGCAGAAAGCTAATATGAACTAAAACTAGCTACAGTGCTGACTTAGCACAGTAATTACATTAATGCATTCATTACATAGTGCAGCAGGCTAAGTCTGGTTCTGCCTGAATGGGAATCCCTCTATCTTCTTTACTTCTGACTATCCGATTCACACATTTCCCATCCCACTTCTAACAACTTCCAAGTGGGCTGGCTAAATGGAGTTTGTGGCTAAAAGGGCCACAACTTAAAAAAAAAAAAAAAAAAAAAATCATTCATTTTCTGGGCTGCTTTTTCTACCTTCTATATATCCTTTGTCCCAAGCAGCAGTTTTAGGTTTGTTTCCAAACTCCGTTTAGTGCTGACTTGCTCTGTTTCCTCCTCACCCTGGTAGCACTATTTTCCTACACAGTGGTCTTATCTCCCTTCTTACTGTGGTTAAACTTTTGAGCTGCAAAATCAGCTGTTTGTATGGGTAAAAGGGAGCATTTTCTGCCATCCTTCAATTTTAAACATTTATGCAGATTTATATTATTACTGGATTTATATTTTAAATATTGTCAGTGCATAGTTACACCACAGGTAATGACTCTTTTTTTATAGGCTTGACAGCCTGACTCTAAATTTTTCTGACCCTGCACCATCTGTTGAGAATATTTTCTTTTTACGAGTCAGAAAATAGAGTGGCAATTTTAAATCCACACAGAACTGTTTCCATGCTGCCAATTATCTCTGAAAAAGCCAGCAACAGAAAACAGGAGGTCCTAAGACTGTCAGCACTGTTGGAAAGAACAGGAACGTTAAACAATTTAAAGTCTTCCTAGGCACAGCTAATATTGTTTGAACACATACTTTGGAAGTGCTTCACCTTATTTAATTCTTATGTCATCCCTATGAGGCAGGGACAATTTTCTTACTGTAGACAGGTTAGAACTGCCCAGGATCACGTGGTTCATAAGTGGCAGTGCCGAGATGCACACCCAGCTATTCTTGCTCTTAGCCACTATGATGCCCTGCATTGCAACAATCCAACTCTTAAGGTATATTTATATTTCATATAAAACTTCACATCTATTATAGATTTCTTCCTGGAACAAAAAGTAAGGTGCCTCCTAACGTTGGAGTGCTATCAGTAAGATGTACTCTTGGTGACGATGTTCTCAAGTAACTATGCCAGCTGCCCTTAGTAGAGGAAAAGTACTGATATAGGTAAGTTGTACATGCTATGTGAGAATGACCCAAGCCCTTCTCAAAGGCTTGCATTTCCCACTCTCTCCAATTAGCATAAGCAATCCCACCGGCCACCATCCATTCATCTAATCAAGAAGCTCTCTCATCTCAAGAACAAAGCAAGCCTGGGGGTGGGGCCACAGTAGGAGCACTTGGGTCCTGGTCCCAGAGGAAGTTGTTACAGTCTCATTCCTACCTAATGAATGACAGGTTTACCTGATCCAGGTCATTCCGTAAGGCAATTTTGCTGGTTACTAGTTCATGGGCGAGGTCATCATTCTCTTGTTCCAACCTCATGCTGGCCTCCTGTAATCTTCGGTTCTCCCTCTGTAGGAAAAGAGCAACAGCCAGAGGGTGGTCATTAATGGTTGGACTTAGAGCAAAAATAAATGAAACTGGTGAGGAAAAACAAACAGCAACAGCAAAGTGAACTTTGAAGGTGTAAAAAGGGGAAGGCGTAGGTGGCGCAGGAAGGCAGGATTGCTGTCTGGGAAACAACAGTGAGTTTAGCTAGCGGTGCAGGTGCAGCACTCTCCCCAGTGAAACTTACAACTGTCCCTCAAACTTTCAGATGGTACATGGTTATAAAAAATGTGCCACGAAGACAAGACTTCCAAACATACCCCAGTCCTGTGAACTTATACCTACATAGATATAGACCTAGAACATAAGACAAAGGCAATTCCTTGACACATGTACAGCAGTCCCACCCTTGACCTCAAGAGAAACCGTAAGATACAGTAGAAATGAAATAGGGAAAAACCATTAGACATTTCTTTGAATTGTTTTGCCAAGACCAGGGTTCAAATTAGTTGAGTGTGTATTTAGGAACACTAAAATTAAGAATCAAGATACATGGGTTTATGACTTTGCTATCAACTGACATTTTTATTCTCTAAGTAAAGAGTACATTTATCTTTCAGAACACCTATTTTTTGTGTTAGAGAGAACAACAGTCCTTATGATAAGGTCTCTAAATGTTTGTTTAGATTTTTTAAAACTTCAGATTAAAGGATTCCTAGTAAAATAAATTGCTGAGCCTTTTTCTCTTTTGAACTCCCTGGAAAAATCTGCAACAGTGTTATATAATGTAAGAGCCAAGTCATTAATTAATGGGTAAAAGGGAGCATTTTCTGCCATCCTTCAATTTTAAACATTTATGCAGATTTATATTATTACTGGAGCAAGGCCTCCCCCTTAACTAGCCATTATGAATTCTGTATGTACACCTGTATTTTTGGAATAGCGATTTCACTGCAAAGTATCAAAAGTGCCTTCCATAGAAGGCAGTTATAGGAGATTCAAAAGAGAGCTGACAGGAAAGACTTCAATGTGATGAGACCTTCCTGTTTTTCACATTTGCAGTCCTAACAGTCTTTTCTGCAACCGTGGCAAAAACTCAGATAAAGCGCTGATACAAAACCAGAAGACAAATACATGTTTTGGAAAATAGTGTATTATACTCAGCATACCTGGTAAGGTTAAGTTTATTGTCTACAGAACAAGCTGGCATTGTTATACAGAAAGAAGCAAATCTCATCTTCTTTTTTGTTTTGTTTTGAAGAAAGGCTAAGGAAGAGATGGTAAATGCAAAGTCTGAGACTTTCCAGTAGGCAGAGGATCCCTACAGTGGGAAGGCCACTGGAGAAGTTTAAGGACAAACCTGCCCTTTGATTATAACCAGCCACCAGGGCCCATATCTGTCCTTTCTTCTGGAAAAAGCAGACTGGGATAAAAGCAATCTTTTGGAAAAAGCAGAGGAATGTTAAAACATTCTTGAAAAAGATATATGCTAAAAAAGAAAAAAACAAACTTAAATACTTGTAAATAAATTCACAATAGCATTTCACTTAGTGTTAAAATATGAGAGAAAATATCTAATAACAGAGTAATGCTTATGTTATCTTGTAGGAAAAAAGGACAAATACCTGAGAAATCCCATTTTTATAACAACATGAATAACAGATATTAACTGTGGTTAGTAGATGATCTTTATTGTTTTCCTTGTCCTTTTAAAAAGGTTTTCAAGTTTTCTAAAATGAGTTTATATGATACATTTGCAATAGGATTTTTAAGCTTTTTAAAAGTAATTCGAAATTTCAATTCCACTGGAAGGATAAATGCCAAAATGAGAAAATGTTTAAAGCCTGCTACTGTTAGAAGGTCACATTCTACATGAGACCACACTATCTGCTCCTTTGTAACCAAGATGTAATGTACCCCCGAGTACTGCCTTGCCAGGAACCTTTCCCCAGATATTCCTGATAATATTCATAGTTATAGGGGCAACTTGTACTCAGCAAATTCTGTCTGTTCCCTCAATCTACAGAAGTTCTATTCTCCCACAGAAATGTGATAAATGTGGAAGCTAAAAAAATATATTTTTAAAAAGCCAGGGCATGTCTACAGTTGAATTAACCCAATTTCTAGCATGTGCTAGAGAGTTAGTCTTTATTTCTTTTTTTGTTTTTTTGCAGTTTTGGCCGGGGCTGGGTTTGAACCCGCCACCTCCGGCATATGGGGCTGGTGTCCCACTCCTTTGAGCCACAGGCGCTGCCCGTTAGTCTTTATTTCTAATATAACTACTACTCCCCTTTGTGGAAACAATGTATATACTTGTAGAAAACTTAGATTTTAAAAAAAGCTTTGAGAAACTTTTTCAATAAATTTCCTTCTACGCAGGAAAGAGGAGCAATACCCAGCACGATTTCAACACAATGCATTTCACAATGCAGACGGCCGAGGCGAGGAAAGTTTGTTCTCATTTCTTGACAAATCCCTTCAAGAGACTAAGATAAGACTACTTCTCTATCTATTCCTGAGTTAGGTACCCTATTTATACTCAAATTGTACTTGTAGAACTTCAAAGTACAAAAATCTCCCTCAACTATTATTTACATTGCATTAGCTTGGCACAAGTAAAGTGCTCCAGCTACCAGTTTTTCAGGTTACAGTTATTTGCTCAGAATTGAGTTAAAAAAAAAAAAAAAAAAAAAAAAAACCCTCCAGGTAAATTCACAGGATGTTTGTGGAAAAGTACTTTGTTCAAGTATTAAAAAAAACATAACCAGGTAGCTACTACACCACTGATTAGAGATAGAAGTCTGATGATCATGTATTATATAAGAGAGAAATATGAACTCAGCTGAAATTCTGACAGGTAACTTCTCATGACAATGGCTGCTGCAACAGCCATTGTAGGGACAATCGTGGAGAAAAACTTGGGAAAAATTGAGTGAGAGTCCCTACCAAGCAAAATAGCCTAGGAGGCACACCTACTCGCTTTTGCTTAAGCAATGAAGCTTTCAATTCAGTGTCTGCAAAGCAAGCAACACAGTGGGAAGTGTCAGACTCCTGCTCTGCACTCACAGACAAGTGGGAAAGCAAGCTACGGGGCCAAAAATGCAGTATCGTCCTCCAAAGTATGAACCTGAGATGGTAGCAGGGTGTCCCAGTGCTACTGAACACTACACTCAAACACTGCTACTGAGATGGAGATTTTCTATGAAGAACTTGTCCAAACTTACATGGAGGGTTACACAGATGACATTACTTTGGTTGTCTTTTCCAGGCTTTACCAAGGATCCAAAACTATTTTCAGTCCTGAAAATAGCTTCAAGAAAAAGTTTACCTTTGCAATAGAATGGAGAAGAGAGCTAAGTTTGGATGGACTTGGGAAAGTTAGTAGCCATGCTTGATTCATTTTGAAATGTTGACAAGGGCTACGCATAGGAGGCTGACTTAAAGGCAGCCCTGGTAACCTCAGTCAGCCCAGAGACACTCACATGCTGTGAGTTTGTATGAGCAGGTGGGCCGAGGGCTCAGAGCCTGTGGACAAGGCAGCAAATTGCTTCCCTACTGTCTTTCAGAAAAGATTACAAGAGATGCTGCTTACACAACCCTGAAAACTCCTATCACACTGGCTGAAACATACTCCATCTCACACAATTCACACCACTGGAACAAAAAGCAGACAACTGTCCTCATTAGTTCCTTCCCCTCTTGCATAGAGAATGTACAGCTGGGAAAGTTTGGTTAGTAACTTTTGGGAGGAGGATACTGCATTTTTCAAAGAGACAGACATCAGTATCATAGACACACACAGATAAAAAACTTACCTCCTCAAAAGTCATAGAGCAACTACCGTTTTCAATCATAGGTACAAAGACAATTGAAAAAAAAAAAGAATATCCAATGAAATTTAACACCTATATATAGGTAATATATATATTTATGAAATGGCAATAACAAAAACAGACAGTTGTGAAGGCTCTTTGGCTTCTCCTTAGAGTGTCACACACTCTAAGTTCTCCCTGTGACTGCAAACATTCAGCAGGAGAAAGTACACTTGAGGCAGCCAGTGGGCAAGTCTCAACTCGGGAAAACTCATAGGCTAAAACTCCTCCCTCTCTGCACGCCACTTTGCAGCTTGCAGAATGATGAAAATGCTACATGTGGGACTATGAGAAACTTCTGTGTGAGTTGTTGATACTGTGTTATTAAAGCTGGGTGGAAGGAACTTCCTTATATGACAAAGTCAGAAAGCTTGCAAAATAGTTCATCTTCAGGTGAAAGAATGAAACTGCTGGGCAGGCAAGTGCAAAAGAAAAACTGATGCCAGATCTTGTTCATATCTGAGAGCTGAAGTCTGAGTGAAGCAGTTCAAGGGATGGTGAACGTCACAGTATAAAAGCAGAGAAATGTGAACTGGCAATTAAATGAAAATAAACTAAGGTTAAAGGAAAAAATGATGGCAAGGGAGGTGGCCTTATAAACCTAGCTCAATATTTTGGGTGTGTTTTCTGCTGCTATGATGAATTCTTGGCACATGTTTTTGAAGACATTTAGAGGTCAGGAAAAAATGTTTTCCCTAAAACATGTTCCAGCAATTTCATTACTAACAACACACTCAGCTCTCACATTCTTTCTTTTGGATACCTCTTTTAAAAGAGTTGATAATCATCATATTTAAATTTTCAGTTGACAGTTTTTTGACATACAAAGACACATGCCTATAGATGAAATGTTTAAATGCCTATATTATCCATAAATGAAGGTTCCAGAAAGAAAATCTGGATATTTGAAGCTGTTCTATCTTCACATCCAATCTTATCTTTCTGGTGGGAATTAAAAAAAAATTAAATGTCAAATTAAAACCAAAATCTTATCAGTAATAAATGACAGCTGGCAAACCAGACCTCATGTCTTTTAGCATTTAAAAATCAATCTTAGATTACATTCTAGCACAGAGGTCAGCAAACTTTTAATGTAAATAGCAGATAATAAATATATTAGGCCTATGGTGGTCTATGTTAAAATTTTTCAACTCTGCCAGTATTATGCAAAAGCAGCGATACACAGTAGGTAAACAAATAGGTATGGCTGTGTCCCTATAAAACTTTATTTATAAAAACTGGCAGTGAAGGCTGGGCGTGGTGGCTCATGCCTATAATCCCACCATTCTGGGAGGCGGAGGTGGGTACATTGCCTGAGCTCACAGGTTCGAGACCAGCCTGAGTCAGAGTGAGACTCTGCCTCTAAAAATAGCTGGGTGTTGTGGCCGGGGCCTGTAGTCCCAGCTACACATGAGGCTGAGGCAAGAGAATCACTTGAGCCCAAGAGTTAGAGATAGCTGTAAGCTATGACTCCACAGCAAGCACTCTACCAAGGGCGACAAAGTGAGACTCAGTCTCAAAAACAAGTCAACAAAAAAATGGCAGTGAAACAGACCATGGTTTGCAGATTCCTGTTCTATTCTAGCCCACTAATCAATTTTTAAAAACACAAATGGGTTCTAGATGATGTAGAAGCATATTAATTTCCTATAATTTTCTCAGTAATATTTTCAGAGACAGAAAACTTTCTAAAAATTGAATTTTTGGGGTAATTCTGAAGATCATCAATAAACATACTTACAAATTATTAATGTGCCTAACACACTTCTCCCAAGTGGCAAGCATAACGGAATCAGCAGGCCAGCACTGTCAAAAACTACCCGCTCCTTTTAAGCTACATTACTTGAGAAGCCTCAAAAGGATTAGGTTTACATCTTCACCATCCTACAACTGTGAATTTACTGGGTTATCCAAAATCAAAAGACTGGCAAACTTCTAGAGTTCATCATCAAGTTATCACAATCAAATAGAAACCATCTTCTTGCCAGCTGTGGTGGTTCGTGCCTATAATCCTAGCACTCACGAAGGCTGAGGCAGGTGGATTGCTTGAGCTCAGGAGTTCAAGACCATAGCAAGAGTGAGACCCTGTCTCTACTAAAAATAGAAAAACCAGCCAGGCATTGTGGTGGACGCCTGTAGTCATAGCTACTTGACAGGCTGAGGCAAGAAGATTGCTTGAGTCCAAGAGTTTGAGGTTGTTATGAGCTATGATGCCACAAGCACTCTACCCAGGGTGACAGAGTGACACACTGTCTCAAAACAAACAAATAAACAGAAAAAAAACCTCCTATCCCCCCAAAACAAACACATCTTCTTATCTGTTATCATCCACGGAAGCTTTTCATAACATAATATTTCCAAAAACCAACAATAGTTTCTCTGTGATTTGGAAAAAGTAATGAAATTTAAGTTCATTTCCAGTGATTGAAAAGCATTTTTCAAAGATGGCTTCAGTTATCTTGAGTTTCTTGAGTAAGGAAGGGCCCAACACTAAAAAGGGCCCAACGTGTGTGGGGGGGGGCATCCTCCCCTCTTTTTTAATAGGTAAGAAATTTGGCATAAGTTAAACCTCATTTTTCAAGTTTAAAAAAATGTAACAATTGCCCTAAATCATTTCATTAGATATGTAAGGATGGCAAAAAAGTATAATTAAGCTTTACTTCAAATATTTTGTTTGTACTACTTTTCCTATGTATAACTAAATAGCTTAACTTTAAATTTCATGTAGGGACAACTGCTCTACAACAATTAGTACATGCAAAAAAAAAAAAAACTGTGTAAACTTGAGAGGTATCATTTTCTTTCTGTTTCAATTACATTTTGATAAAAAATTTATGATGTCTAACTAACCTCAAGAAAAGTTAAACCTTCCAAATTTAATTATACTGAACATGGATAAGAGAGTTCAATTAGAAATTATGTATTTATAATACCATCTGTGTCCTAAATCCCAGAGAGTTTAAGCATTCCAGATTGTTTCTAGTATTTTCCCATATAGAACAGGTAACCTTTATTATGCTTTGGGAGGTTCGCTGAATTTAATTAATTAGCTGTGTTTTTTAAGGCTTAACCCACATTTGTGCAAGTAGTTCTTTAATTAAATAAGAAAAGGATATCATTCTCCAAAGGTAGACAAAGGCTGCAGTGCTCTAAAAAGTACCATAAATCGATTATGTCACTAGAAAACTAACTTCTCCCATGATGGAAACAATATTTTATTTTCTGAAATCGCTAACTGCTTATTTGTTACTAATTTTTAGCATATACTAAAATAGCTACATATATTGATGAATGTGTGTATTCTGGAAACCTGTACAAAAATGAAAATGTACTTAATGTATTTCTTTCTTTTTCTTCTTCTTTTTTTTTTTTTTTTATTGTTGGGGATTCATTGAGGGTACAATAAGCCAGGTTACACTGATTGCAATTGTTAGGTAAAGTCCCTCTTGCAATCATGTCTTGCCCCCATAAAGTGTGACACACGCCAAGACTTAATGTATTTCTATAGCCAAATAATTATCATTTGAAATCAATCAATAAAGTTACAAATCAAAATATCAGAGTAAACAAATAAATATTACACAAATTTAGCTAGATCCAAGTTAAGAAGGATAAAAAAGAGATTTAGAATAAATATTCTGTGTTGTTCTTCCAATTAAGTTTCCTTTCTGTCTCTTTGAATCTAGTCATGAATAGAATCAGAAGGAGTACATTAAAGGCCATAATTGCGGGGTTCCCTGAGTTTCGAATACAAACGGGTGCCAAGATTAGGTAGCACAGGTAGAGTGTATATGCATACACGTGTGTATGTGTATAACATGTTCTGTTTGGAAATTAATTGGTATCACTAAAAATGAATGTTGGCTTTTCCTCTATAAATAGGGGTAGACATAAGATCAATGGTCATTATTTACTCCAATTTCAACAGGCAAGTCTCCTTCCCATAAATATGTCTTCTACACGAATACTTCTGATGTGACTTGGGGTTCACAAAAGGAAGAAAGTGGGCCAGATACAATCAGCTTGGAACATTCTGGATTTTGCTTAGAGGCAATTTTTTTTGGAGATGTAATTCACATATTATAAAATTCATGTTTCTAAAATGTATAATTCAGTGATTTTAGTATATTCACAAAGTTGTACAATCATCACTGCTACCTAATTCGAGCACATATTCATGACGGTTAGGGTTTTAAAATTTAAATTTATGCCAACCCTATTTCATCTCTTTCTTCGTGGTTGAGATTTAAGTGTTGGCTAAAGTAAGTGAGTACAAAGGTACAACCTGAGAATGTAGATATTTCTTATGCCATAAAAACAGACACAAAGCACATGTTTAGATAGACAAAGCAAGCAATGTGACTGCTGAGGGCTGCTTCTACATTGTGGGATCGTCAATCCCCTTTAGCTCCCGTGTAATAGCCTTTTTATTCATGCCACCACGTCCAAGAGAAATAGCTTTGAACTAAAACATTTCTTGGAACATCTTATGGTATGACGTTTTTAAAAAAAATTCCCATGATCCTCCCAACTCTCTTGTCAGTTGGCAAGCTAGGGGGTAGACATGGCATTTCAAGCAGTATAAATCCTAATGTTGAAGAGAGGTTGTTACTGAACAAGTTCTCAGTGCCTTCAAAGATCTTCCTAAATTATTCTTAAGAGTTTTCATTAGTAGGACTGCTAGTCTCAGACTTACGAATTACAAACAAAGCACTCATTCCCTGGACAGAGATCTTATTCTTGATGGGATTAAATTTAGAAAATGTTAAAAGATATTTTCTAAGATACACCACAACTCTAATTAAGATAATTATAATTAGTTTCCTTTTTTTAGTTTTGCAAAAGGAATTTATCAGGAAGATAATTATAATTAGCTTCTAAAACTACATATTGATCATCTAAAAAACTCAATCTCTTAATAGTTGGAAACTGCGTTGTTAATTGCCACATTGAAAATGTAATTACAATTTGAGGGCTATGAATTTGCCAAGTATATCACCAGGAAAAATGCCTAAATGTTTTAAAACAGTATAGAAAAAAGGGTATAGAGATATTACTTAGATAATGTAGACAAGCTTATTATAATAATACAAAAGAAAGATCTGACATGTGCAGTTAAGAAGCCAAAACACTTGAACTTAAAATAGCTGCTTTAAAAACAGAAAAAGTTTAATTCTACTTGTGATCCCTCAATAAAAACTATACACACTGACAATCTTACAGGTTATAATGTTGTATGTAATAAGTACTTAAAAAATAATATGCTTCATACTACTTATTTATGCATACCTGCTTTGAAGTCAAAAGGATTTCAGACACAATAATAAGTTTGCTTTTAAATGTGCTTCCTTGCTCTCTCTTTCATTTTAAAACACTCTTCTCAGATTTTATGTATAATGACAGCAGCAATAAGAAAATTGGAAAGATACAAGCAGTAGGAAAGCTTCATTCTGGATGCTCAATAATATTTATTCTATAATTACTACCTTCAAGCCTTTCTAAAGCAGCATGCTATGTGACTTACATATAAATTGGTTATATGGAGGGGATAGTGATGGTGGGAATTAGCTTCAAACCCTATCTTTTAGCACTGTATTGGTTAACAGTTATCTACAATAGCAGAATGTGGGATTTTATCAGTTCTTTTTTTTTTTTTTAAGACAGAGTTTCACTATGTCGCCCTCGGTAGAGTGCCGTGGCATCACAGCTCATAGCAACTTCAAACTCTTGGGTGTACGTGATTCTCTTGCCTCAGCCTCCCACGTAGCTAGGACTACAGGTGCCCAGCACAATGCCCCGCTTTTTGTTGTTGTTGTTGCAGCTGTCATTGTTGTTTAGCAGGCCCGAGCTGGGTTTGAACCTGCCAGCCTCAGTGTATGTGGCTAGTGCAGTAACCACTGAGCTACAGGCGCCAAGCCAGGATTTTATCAGTTCTTGGGGCAGTTCTATAAGCAAGAGGAGACCGCTGAGTAGCAATACTTGGAAGAAATACAAGGATGATCAAAGAGGGACTGGAGGGACAGACCCATATCAAGTAATATTATTCTAGTAAAACTTGGATAATTCATAGTAGGAGGTTTCATAAAACTAATAGCAACCATTTATTGAACACCAAAGAATGTGCTGAGTAACATACAATACCCCTCATCCTCACAATAATCTGTTAAGGAATACTCCCTTTACATATGAGGAAGACATTCGATAACTAGCCCAACATAGTGAACAGTGGCATAGGGATTAAAACCCCCAACTCAGATTCCAAATTCAGTGCTCCAAAAAGAAAAAGAGCAGGATTTGAATGCAGGGCTGTCTGACCACAAAATCCATACTCCTGCTACCACGTGCCTTTAAATTCAGCAACAGAGACAAGATGAACTGTGGACTGCCCATATTCAGCTCTCTGGCCACATAAAGGCAATCCTAATTACAAAGTGGAAGTCACCTCACTGTGGGTGATTTAATAATGCCACCACAGTACTTTTCTTGGTAGAACATTTTAGCATTGGTACTCGGAGCAGAAAACACAATATTCTTTTATCTTACTGAACTGATGTGGAGGGGGAGGGAACTGTTATACATCTGTATAAATCAGTAAAATTAAAACATGTTGAAGAGAGACCACAATATTTCATTAAAAAAACAAGTTGGAAATTAGTATTTCCTAACACTGCACCCTGGCAAGAGTGTTGCTAATTATCATTGAAGAGATTGATCCTCATAAATGGTTGAATTTTTTTAAAAAATGCTGCAATTAACTAAGATATTAAACTAAAATAATTTGATTCTGAAACTGCAACCTGTAAGTCAAATGTCACTGTTATTCCTATATTCATTTGTGGAAATAAATGTTGCAATAAACACCATTACTATGCTCCATATACCTTTGTGGTTTTTATTTTTCCTTTCAAGTGAGTTTGTATTTTAACATTTGCTACACACAGAGGTAAGTTTCAAACATCCTTGTGCCAGTCTTGGAATAGTTCACCTTCTAAAAGTCTTTGTGGATGTGACCAGGCACAGTTAAGACCGTATTGCCATTTTCCTTTTTTTCCTCATGTTTGAAAGTAGAAAGCCACTTTCTCTCTTTTTCCCTCTCTTTCTTTCAGCTTCTTATGAAGATTCCCCGTATAAATGCAACAGCTGGAGTTACCTACAAATATACAAACTGAAAAAGAAGAAATATTATGTTTGGCTACTTAGGAGTCTCCTGAAATAAAAGCATACCTGGACAGTTGGCATGACCAGAGAGTGTCTAAATCAGTCAAGGAGAAACACAGGGAATTGAACTTGTCATACTGCTGCTTTAGGTGCTTTGACAGGCGCCAAGTGCCTCCCATACCTTGTATCTATCCATCGGGTCTTCCTGCTGCAGCTGACTCTCTCGCATTGCCTGATATTCTTTCTCATATTTCTTCAGCTTCTTGGTTGGTACCTGCAGGGATTGGAGAGAAAGCACGTTAGACAAGGACATGATTTAGGGAAAAAAATATGCAATGTGTTTCCCAATTAAGTGTCTGGCATTCTAAAGGAGGAAAATCTAGATTCTAGAGCTAGGGTTGGCAAACTTTTCCTATAAAGACCCAGATAGTATACATTTTAGGCTTTACGGACTATAGGTCACAACCATTCAACACTGTTGTCATTACATAAAAGTTGTGGCTGATACAAAAATGAACGAGTATGGATGTGTTCCAATAAAACTTTAGTTACAAAACAGGCCATAATTTGTCCACTTCTACAAAATTGCTGATGTCTTGACTTTTTCTTGTTAATATATTTAATAGGCTATTAATTTTAACTATCTTTATGTATAATTCATTGATGGAAAAATATTTTATAGGAAAAACTGAGCACACTGAACACTCAAAGAAATGTAAGATTGTTATGCTATATGTGACAATAGAAAATCATCTAAATAACTCATCTCTTTCTTGCTAAAGTTATGTTATCATCAAAAGATAGTAGTTTACTCTTTTCTGAAAAAACACTAGAATCTTACAGAGTCTGAGAATGCTAAAAATAAATAAGCATAACACACTATAAAGGCCCTTGGTAACCATTTAACCTCTTTTAGCTGGGCGCAGTGGTGCACACCTAGAGTCCCAGCTACTGGGAAGTCTGGGAAGCTGGATCACTTGAACCCAGGAGCAGAGGCTGCAGTGTGCTGTGACCATGCCCGTGAATAACCACTACACTCTAGCCTGGGAACCATAGCAGTAACTGTCTTTAAAAATACATAACCTCCCTTAGTTTGTTTCTTCATCTGTAAAATGACAGGTAAACAAATTTCTACCCGATAATGAGGTAACGTAGGTAAAGTATCTAGAACAGTGCCTGTCCATGGAAATTTAAAACATTTTTAAAATAAGCATTCAATCAAAATCAACGTATTTGATTCCATATTACAGATTATATCTATTTTTAGCCTCTCCTTAGACAATCAAAATCAAATGTATAATTCCTTTAAATAAAATTTTTTCCTTAATGTTCAGGTCCTAAAATAAGTGATGAGAAATAAAGGAAAATCATTTTTTGTTTGTTTTAAGATTATAAACATGCTATTTTGCTGACTTCCTGAGGACTCAGGAAAGGGAAGAATGCTGAGTTGCTCTCAGTATCTGCTAGGAAACCTACCGAAGCAATTGCCCCATCCTAGCCCTTTAACAGAATGTTTACTGTTGAATTCAAACTACGATATTTAGAAAACGTTTACATATGTGTGAGAGAGAGCAAAAGAAAATGGAAAGCACTAATATAAAATGTTCTTCCAGTTTTCTGGGATGAAGACAGTTTCAATTCTCTGGAATCTAGCCAGAGAATTTGTTAAATAAAAACCAAAGACACAGGTGCCATTCCCCATTTGATTCTAATTACTGTACTTTGTTTTTCTCATTCGGGAGCCCTGTGAAGTACTAAAATTATCTGCTTTTGACAACAATTGGGAAGTTTCACAAACTCAATCAAACCCAATAGATATTGCAGACCGTTCAATAACCACAATGAGAATATTCGTCTGGCTAATTGGGGAATGTCTCCCCAAAGAAAGAGAACATGTCCCAGGGTGTAAATGGATTCCAAAGCCACTGTTGAATGCTGTCATGAGAAACACTAATTTTTTTTTTTTTTTTTGAGACAGAGTCTCATTATGTTGCCCTGGGTAGAGTGCCATAGCATCACAGCTCACAGTGACCTCAAACTCTTGGGCTTGAGCGATTCTCTTGCCTCAGCCTCCCAAGTAGCTGGGACCACAGGTACCTGCCACAACACCTGGCTATTTTTTGTCGCAGTTGTCGTTGTTGGTTAGCTGGCCCCTACCGGGTTCGAACCTGCCAACTTTGGTGCATGTGGCTGGTGCCGTAACCACTGTGCTACGGCACTGAGCCAAAACACTAATTTCTTTATCACTCATCTCCAGAGACCTTCAGCTGTACGGTGACCAACTAAGAAAGGAAAGCACCACTTGCCTATTACGGAGCCTCACAGATCATGACATCAACAGGGGAAATACACATGATCATGTGTAACAAGACAATGACATTATTTTTCTAACAAGACAATGACATTATTTTTCTTGGCTTTGATAGTGGTCTCAAGTTCCTGTAGTATTCTTTTCTCTATATGCATTATATTTCAGAGAACAAAAAATAGCCTCTTAAGGTGAAGTTGCAAATCACTAGCACTGAAGTAGTCCTGGATTGACACAGACAAGGGATGTCTCTGGGTTTTAAGCAGTGGCAAGGTATCTCACATATTTCCACAGAAGCAGGAGCAGGGCTCCATTCACCCACCAGATAGGAAATATTTCAATATTTTTGCAACTGGAATACCATACCACCAGGTACCAGGCTGAATAGCACTCCCATGTGGAAGTATTTTCTACAGGGTTCTAAAGTGGATCCATTTATCAGTTACTGAATTACATATTGCAGGCTTGTCCCTGCAGAATTCTTCTGAAACCATATTTTTAATATTTAAACTATTACCACATTCTTTTCACATGTAAAAGGGGGTCCTTTTAAAAGTCAGTCTTGTTACCTATGTTAAGAGGTTTGTATTTCAAAGTAAAATGTAAAAAAAAATGCATTAAACACTCTCAGTAAGCTAATCCTTTCCCATCTGGCTGAGATTCTAGGATGTTTGGCTTCATCTTGTTCAGGGAAACAGAGCAGGTTCCCAGAACAATATGTTGCTAGGAAACCTTCCAAGCTTATTTATCTTGTGCTGTGGGGTGATACGGAGCATCCACCTGTGATTGGCACAATGCGAAAGGGGGGAAAGGGTGGAGGAGGAAGAGCCAGGAGAGCTGCTTGCGACTTTCATTATTTATGAAGTAAGCAAAGAAAACATACTCTCAGTTTTTTAAACTATATTTCAAGGCAAAGTTTATTTTAGGGAATATAAAGCTTGAAATTTTTGCCAGAAAAAGGGATAAAAACCTCTTCAGTATATGTAGTTGTCATTAAAAGAAAAAAAAATCATTAGAATTGAAACAACCGATAAGTAAGTATGGACTTGAAGAAGGTAAGAATAATCAGTTCTTTACAATGTCTACCTGATTTGGGGTCCTGTCTTACCAACTGCCTGCCCCCCACCTTTCTAGTACTTCCTATTTTGCTAAGTTTAGGAAATGCTCTCAAAGAATCTATAATTGTGTGATGAATGCAACTAATAATGAACATTCACTTTGAAAAAATATTTATCAAAAACAACCAACCAAACAGAAAAAGAAAAAAAAAAAAGGATATCCAATCATGACAAGACCACCCCTAACAACTATGACAACAATCATTTAAATAATCAGCCAAGGCTTGTCATTTTATGCTTGGTAACTACATTTAGGTAAAGCAGTATTTAAAATAGAACTGGTGTTTTTACCTTTTGAATTGTTTTATGAGGTTTAGAGATATTTCACACTGTGTTTGGCCCTGTATTTAAGTCCTAACATAAATTCTATTTACACCAGTGGTTCTCAACCTGTGGGTCGTGAGAACCACTGATTTATACAGAATTAACAATTGGAGCTGGAGGGAGGTCTGGAGACTGTATCTGGTGCAATCCCTTTCTTTGGGATGAGGATGCTGAATGATTGTGGTTAGAGCCCTGGGCAGGGCCAGCTATCACAGCGGAGTGCACAGGGGTCCAGCTGGGTCTACAGGCTCTCTGGTCTGCACTCAGCTCTTCTCTATTGCTAGGCCACCTCTCAGGTGAAGCGTTTCCCAAAGTATAGTCATTTGAAGACCACTTTCATTATTTTTGCCGTAGCCACAGACATTTTACTTACTATTTTTTCTTTAAATTAGCTATTTTTATATGCATACTTATTTTACAAGGAAGCAGTCATTTTGGAGTCAATATAGACAACCATGGTAGCCAGAATAATGGCCTCCCCAAAATGTCTGCCTTCTCATCTGCAGAACATGTGAATATATTACCTTACACGGTAGAATGGATTTTGCAGATGTGATTAAGGTTAAGGTCCTTGAGATTGGAAGATTATCTTTCAGCAGTTCTCAACCTGTGGGTCGCAACCACTTTGTAAAAATGAAAATATACCCTGCATATCAGATATTTATATTACAATTCATAACAGTAGCAAAATTACAGTTATGAAGTAGCAACAAAAATAATTTTAGGGTTGTTCGTCACCACAACATAAGGAATTGTATTAAAGGGTCGTGGCATTAGGAGGCATTAGGAAGGTTGAGAACCACTATCTAAGACTTAGATGATCTGGATGGGCCCAGTGAAATCATATGAGTCGTTCAGGACTTCACTCAGAGGGAGAGGTTACTACTAAAGAAAGGTCAAAGAAATTTGATATTGCTGCCTTTGAAGGTGGAGACGTACAGAGGTCCACAAGCGAAGGGATGTGGGCCATTTCCAAAAGCTGGAGAAGACATGGAAATGGATTGTCCACCAAGAACCTCCAGAAAAGGAAGCTTCCCAGTGAGACCCACGTAAGAATTCTAACTCACAGAACCATAAAATAATAAATTTATGTTCTTTTAAGTAGCTGAGTTTGTAGTTATTTGTTATGGTAGCAACAAGAAACTAAAACGAAATATTATAAATAAGTCGCAAAATGTTCACAAACAAATCTCAGTTGAAAGTCTTAACACTTCTGTTGAAATCAAGATTAAAAACTCCCAGGTGGCACCCATAGCTCAGTGGGTAGGGCACTGGTCACATACACCCAGGCTGGCGGGTTGGAACCTGGCCCAGGCCAGCTAAACAACAATGACAAGTGCAACAAAAACAAAAAATAGCCAGGCATTGTAGTGGCAGCCTGTAGTCCCAGCTACTTGGGAGGCTGAGGCAAGAGAATCACTTAAGCCCATGAGATTGAGGTTGCTGTGAGCTATGAGACTACCGTACTCTACCAAGGGCAACATAGTGAGACTTTGTCTCAAAAAAAAAGGATAAAAACTCCCCTGCCCTTTATTTTATAACTGCAAATTCTATCAATATAAAATAAACTGTGAACTGTTAACCCTTATGCAATAAATACCAGAATACCAAACTAGACAGAAGTAAGCCAAAGTTAAAAACAACTGTCCCTCCAACCAATGTGCACATTCACTTGATCCTTTTCTGCTTTGTCTCTTATGTGTGGTATTTATTAAGTTGTCCCCAGCTCCTGTGGAAGATTTGCACAATGTCCACTGATATTTTCTGTTGTATTTTATTGTACTCCATTTTTTTTTTTTGTGACAGTCTCATTGTATCGCCCTCGGGTAGAGTGCCGTGGAGTCACATGGCTCACAGCAACCTCTAACTCTTGGGCTTACGCAATTCTCTTGCCTCAGCCTCCCCAGCAGCTGGGACTACAGGTGCGCGCCACAACGCCCGGCTATTTTTTTGTTGTTGTTGCAGTTTGGCCGGGGCTGGGTTTGAACCCGCCACCCTCGGCATATGGGGCTGGCACCCTACTCACTGAGCCACAGGCGCCGCCTGTACTCCGTTTTTAAATGCCTCTTCAGACCCTCTAAAATGATTTCATGACCAGGACTTTGATGGACACTGCACCTAATCAAAAAGGCTTTCTCATCTCTGGTACACTCCTGATGTCACTACCCAGTGGGTTGGACTTCTAAATCACTGGGGAAGCTTTATTAACTCCACTCCTTGTCACCAAAACTCTTTCCTGGCACTTAATGATGACAGTAGGTCCTATTCAGGTTACCAGGAAATTAAAAAAAAAAAAAGCCTGGTACATTTAAGACAAAGGGGAGAGGTGGGGGGCATCGTGAGGGGGTGTTAAGCAATGACCTTTAATAACAGGAAAAGAGAAAACACAGTGATTACTCACTTGACTGAACTCTTTCCCAGGGTCAGTCATGCTACACTCAGCTGGAGACAGGGGAGGGCAAGACTGAGACGGATACTCCCCACTTTCTTCATTCCCGGTGCTCTCTGTCTTCTGATTTCAACTCAACTTTCTTATTTTTATATATGACTGCTAGATTGAATATGCTATTTTTGTTGCCTACCAGTTAATTTTTGATGAATCTGCCTAATAATCTTTATCTTAGTAATCATAACACAATGAGCTTATTGTCCTGTTTTGTATTTTTACTTTCATCGTCTCATTTTTAATATTTATTAATATTTGAAATTCACAGGCATTAATTCTTTTTAATAAAACATAATTCTACTCTTACATATAAGATTTGGTTAGGTTTCCTTATTATTAAAAGGGATCTTTGTACATTTAGGAGCTCAAGTACTTTCAACACCACTTTAGATAGTAATTAATGGGGTAAAAGAACTCTTAACATAACTAATTTGGAACACACCTATTTTACTAACATAAGGAAATTTGTACACAGAACAGAGAAAAATGACACAACATGGCAGAATATAAACATGAATATTTTTCAACCTGGCCTATGCTCTATAAAGGATATGGCATGACCTTTGGTATATCCTCATTTTATCAGTCATGTATCAATTTTATGAAAAGTTGTTTTTCTCATTTACGTAGAGAAAAGAATTTAGGTGCTACCAGAGTTTCTTAAGGTAAGGTACTGTTGGCACTTTGGGTGGAACAATTTTGGTTGTGGTGACTGCACGGCCCATTTCCGAGACCTCGTGCCCCTGGCTGCATTTATCATTTCACCTATTAAACGGCCACAGTGCCCTCTTGTCATTGTGACACCCAGGAAGCCCACACATCATTCCAAACCAGGGCTGGGTACTGGAGGCTGGGAGGTTTGAAGGGTAGAAGCCTGAGAACATGTGGTATTTGTATTGAGAATCACTGAGAAGCCAGGAACAGCACACAAGGTTTTTAGCATCACACTATATTCTGATGTCTGCTTCCCTCTGCTCTGTTATGGATTGGCATTAAGAAAGGTATGAGATGGTATGTGGCTCACACCTATCATCCTAGCACTTTGAGAAGCTGTAATGGGAAGATCGCTTGAGGCCAGGAATTTGAGGTTGCAGCAAGCTATGACAATGCCACTGTATTTTAGCCGGAGAGACAGACCAAGACTCTGTCTCAGAAAATAAGAAAAAGAAAAGAAAGGTAGGGGAGTCTTTCATGTTAAAAAATTTTCTAACAGTTTTAAATCAATAACTTAAACAAATCTATATTTAGGTTCAGCACCTGTAACACAGTGGTTACAACACCAGCCACATACAACCGAGGCTGGTGGGTTTGAACCCAGCCCAGGCTAGCTAAACAATGACAGCTGCCATAAAAAAAATAACCGGGCATTGTGGCAGGCACTGTAGTCCCAACTACTTGGGAGGCTAAGGCAAGAGAATCGCCTGAGCCTAATAGTTGCTGTGAGCTGTGATGCCATAGCACTCTACTAAGGGAAACATAGACTCTGTCTCAACAACAACAAAAAAATCCATACAACAGTTCTGTCAAGTAAGTATTACTAAAAAAAAGGTAACTTGGCCAAGGTCATAAAGCTGGTAAAGAGTCAGAAATAGGATCCAGTTGGCCACAGACCCTACTGCCTTTAGCTACTTTGCTACTTCAACTGCTTTGCTCTCCTGCCTGGGACTAGATGATTAAGGCAAATAATGCTCAGAACATGTGTAATTACCATGTAGTTTCATGGGTGCAATAACAGATGTTCATAAAATGTACAAAGATGATCAAGTAGAAATTTGTGGGTTGTGGGTTGGGAGATGCGGTGATGCAGAGAGGGGAAAGCATCTCAGGGAGGAAGATTTTCATGATGACTGGTTTACACAAGCTTCTTTGCCCAATTAAAAAATACAGCATTTCCCCTGTGCTCAAATTTAATATTGGACTAGTCAGTAAGAGCGATTATTCTCAGCTTGATGAATCTGCTTCTCTATTTCAGAAATTAAAAATACAAAAATAAGTATTGGTAGATACAGATGGTGGTAAAGTGAATCACTGTTTATTATTATTTTTACAGGCTGGTATGACTGAGGTTAATATTTTCCAAAGTTAAGATTTCTGGTGGTCAGAAGTTCAAGTGCCTAAAATATTAATAGGCCCAAAGTACTAGCTGTTATGTACCTTTCTTGTCCATTTCAGATAATTGTTTTAGGATGAATATAAAGAAGCCCATTTAATATATTAATCATTGGACAGAGGAAAAAAAAGATATGAGATACAGTATCACAATCCTTGAAAATAGGTGTGGTTTGGGGGTGCTTCCAAGTCAGAGACACAGTCACTTCTGCAAGGACTTACCGAGATCTGGACATGAAGTAGATTAGTGGTACATGAAATTTTAACAGATTGTAGTAGTGTAAAGGATTTGGAAAGAATGGGCAGCGTCTGTGGCTTAGTGAGTAGGGCGCTGGCCCCACACACAGAGGGTGGCAGGTTCAAACCCGGCTCCGGCCAAACTGCAACAAAAAATAGCCGGGCGTTGTGGCAGGTACCTATAGTCCTAACTACTTGGGAGGCTGAGGCAAGAGAATCACCTAAGCCCAAGAGCTGGAGGTTGCTGTGAGCTGTGACGCCACAAATGAAACTCTATGTCTTAAAAAAAAAGGATTTGGAGGAAACAGATGGAAAGGAATCAAGAGAAGACATCTCAGAGGAGGAACCATGTCCTACACTTAATCCTCTTCATAGCAAGCAGCAAAAGAAGTGGCTGACTCTTTCCGAGCTTTTAGCAGGAGAGGGAATTTATCAGCCCAAGGATATTTTACCCCATGTGACTGACTAGAGGGAGAAACCTTCAGAGAACATGGTGTCTATAAATGATTATCAGCTGTATCCTAATGCTTAAGGAACACGATAATTTAAGGGGTGGGGACAAGGAACATATATATTTCTTATTGCAACTCTAATATAACTGGTAAGGCTTACAGACATAGAAGAACTAGACACTGTCTCCCTGAATTCCTAGTAGCACATGGTCTGTGCTGCGGCACGTGCTTTCATCTCATCTGCCGTGTGTGTCCAGCTTTCCCACCACTCACGGCTAATGGTGTGCGCACCTGTGACAGGCTCCTAGACTCATTCATGGATGATGTGAGCCACTTCCCAATGTTCGTTAGCTTACTCCAAAAGGTAATAGGCTCAAAGTGCCTCTGAGAGCTTCTATAATATTGATTTCTACTTTGTTTAGCATGTTCTAATATAAGCTGTTTGGTCTCAAGCTATAGCAACTTCAGGAGACTTGTAATTCATAGAATCTGCTTACCTGTTCATTTCTAATGCTCATAGCCACTCCTTAAATCTAATCTTGTGTACAATTTTGTGAACTCCCTGGCACTTACACTTTAGAATTTTTCTGTTAATAAATAATATCAGGAGGTAGAGGAATTTCTGAACTATCTCTGTGTTGATAACCCCCCAATTTATAGTTTCCTGAACAGAACTTCTAAACTCAACCTATGTATACAATTGCTAACTTCATCTTATCGTCTGGGTGGTCCACATTTGAGACCTGGACTAATGCCTCACTCCTTATCCCCAATTTGTTCTTCCACTGTTCATCTTCCATCTAGAAGCTCAAGCCCAAAACACAGAAGTCACCTCTGACCTTTTCCCCACCCATGCTGATGCAATCAGTCAATAGATTCTATACAGTATGCCTCTAAAATACTTTTTTTTTTTTTTGGTAGAGACACAGTCTCACTGTACCGCCCTCGGGTAGAGTGCTGTGGCGTCACACAGCTCACAGCAACCTCTAACTCTTGGGCTTACGCGATTCTCTTGCCTCAGCCTCCCGAGCAGCTGGGACTACAGGCGCCCGCCACAACGCCCAGCTATTTTTTTGTTGCACTTTGGCTGGGGCTGTGTTTGAACCCGCCACCCTCGGCATACGGGGCCGGCGCCCTACTCACTGAGCCACAGGTGCCGCCCCTAAAATACTTTTCTAACTTGTCTTCTTTTGAACTTCATTAGCAATGTCCTAATTCAAGCTATATTCACCTCTTATCAAGACAACTACAATAACCTCCCAACTGGGCTCCCCATGTCCATCCATGCTCAAATCTTTCTGCCACTGGGCAGCCAAAGTAATTTTTTTTCAAGATGCAGATCTGATGTCATACTCCTTCCTAAAAGTTTCTAATTACTTCCCATTGTATTTAGGATAAAGAAAGAAATATTTGACATTGCTCTGCTGGTCTTATAGAATCTGTTTTCTATCTATCTCTTTCTTTTGCTCTCTATGCTCACATTTTGTAAGTGTGGCTCACCTACCCCAGGGAGTACATAAAATGATCCAAATAGGTACAAAAGGCAAAAAGTGATTATTAGAATTTCTTTTTCTTTTATTTAAACCTCATTTTTAAAAAGTATCTGTGTTTGTGTCTATTTTATTATAGTGTAGGTATATAGTTTACTAAAAAATGAATATATATACATTGGAGATACGGGCTCAAATGACTTTTATTAACAGGGCTGCAGAATCAAAAGAGTTTAGAGACAACCAGTCTTGGCTGTGGCCACACTGGACTTCTTCCAGTTCCTTTACCACATCATGCCCTGCCCTGCCTCCAGGTTCTTCTGGGATGGATCCAGCACATCCACCCTAAGATTGTCATTCAAAAGGTCTGAGATATGGTTAGGCACTTCTATTTTTACAAAGCTCCTCAGGCAATTCTGACACCTTGTGCCTTGGAAAACCATTGAATTATAACATTAAGTGCTAGAGAGGGAGGAGTCAGAGACAGACTAGGAGGGCTTTTATGAATTGGCCTGAGAACACAACGCCAGTGTCTAAGGGAATATCTACTCTATCAAACAACAATTTTATAAATAAACTTTAGCAGAGAATAAATCTGTAAGATGAAGAGGGAATATTTTTAATGTTCTAACATATTTTAAGAACCTATTTATATAAGCAGTTTGGATATAAAGGATAAAACCAAGTTTTAAAGAAGGGAAAAAACCATTCTCTTCCAGAACAATTATTTGAGCAACATAGTTTTTCTTTGATAGTGTACATAGAGAGCAGTTTAGAAGTTAAACAGGCTTGCATTTGAAACCTTGCTGGGCTAAGTACTAGTTACATAATTTTACAAGTAATTCATTTAAACCTCTTAGCTCTCTTGTTCTGAAATGTGATAACACAAACAACACCTAATATGAGCATCTCCTTTTATTGAGCACATAGGTATGCTACAGCACTGGCCTAAGCACTCAATACATTTTATATTATGAAAGCCTAACAAAGATGAACTGGGTAGTAACTACACTCATTTTATAAACTGAGTAAACTTAAAAAGACTAATGGCTGATGTAGTGGTGCACACCTGTTATCCTAGCACTATGGGGGGCCAAGGCAGGAGGATCCCTTGAGTTCAGGAGTTGGAGGCCAGACTGAGCAAAAGCAAGACCCCATCTTTACCAAAAAGAGAAAACTTAGGTGGGTGTTGTGGTAGGTGTAGTCACAGCTACTTGGGAGGTTGAGGCAAGAGGATCATTTTGGACCCAGGAGTTTGGGCTTGGGGTTAGGTAGGCTGAGGCCACTCACTCTAGCCTGGGTAACAGAGTGAGGCTCTGTCTAAAAGACAAAACAAAACAAAAAACTAACTAACATGGCATCATAATAAAGACAGACCCAGTAGGTATTTTTAACATCAAAAGTAAAGCCTTGGGCAGTATGTTTCATGACCATTATCTCCATCACCTGTCATCCAGCCAGCATGCATAGTTCTCATGCCCAGGACTTTTGATAAGCCTCAGCAGCAGGCAGCTTGCTGCAACTCAGTTTATCCATTCAAGGATGGAGACACTGTTATTTCAACACCTGGCTGGGAGATAATGAACCTAAGACACTTCCCATATTACCTGGCATGGAGTAAGAACTCAAAAATAAATAAATGAAAATACATAAACACTTTCACCCTGGCCTATCTGGGCAAGCTAGAAATAAAAGAGATGGTCAAATAGAACCTTGCATGACTAAATCAGGAATTTAACTCAGAGAAAAGCCTACTTAAAATTCCATGAAGTTTTAAGATAGAACAGATTGAAATGATATATTTTCTTCCTCTTTGCAGCCTGCAGGAAAAATAAAAAAAGCATTGAGAGCACAAACCACTCAGGAGATTTACAGCTTACAGAAAATCACCTTAGGGTACTGGGATCAGGCAGTGCCTAGGCGGAGCACTGTCTGTCCTCCATCTTCATGGGGGAGCACCTTGTTCTCTGTGCTTTATTTTCTATACTGTGTTATTTCCTTCTGTTCCCGCTGCATCCCATACTGATTTGTACAAATAAACTGGGTTCTTTTCTTCACCCACGTGCAACAGTTGCTGCTGGATCATAATTATTTGTTCTATTGGTTTTTAAATCTGTTTTTCCCAGATTCTTTGCACTTGAAAGAGACAGAAAACATATTTAACCTATTTTTCTTTTAAGCAATAAAAATTCTTCTCTCACTACAGTAGTTACTCTCAATTGGAGGCTACATTATGGAAATTCTGATTCTTTTTCTCTTTGAGAAAATTAAGAAACAATAGTATGTTAAATCAGCATACCATGTTGGATGTTTTTCTTTCTTTTCTTCTAAGGGAAGCTCTCAAAATTCACTGCAAATCACAAGTAGAAGTCTATTTCTAAATGAGTTTTGGTCAGAAATTTATCACTAAAAATTTTTAGTATTGTGTTTGGAGAGTAACAGAATGACTACCAAGAGCTAAAAATTAAGATAGTAAAATGCTATGTAATACATAAAGCTGGTTACATGTGGAATGGTATTGGTCTGATTCCAGGGACTAAGTTAACCAGATGTAGTTTCAAAATTGGGCCACAGAAAGCTGATACAGCTATGTATTCAGAGTGAGCTAATTAAGCTTATTTAAAACTAGACAATGTTAGGGCGCTGGCCCCATATGCCGAGGGTGGCGGGTTCAAGCCCAGCCCTGGCCAAACTGCAACCAAAAAATAGCCGGGCGTTGTGGCGGGCGCCTGTAGTCCCAGCTACTCGGGAGGCTGAGGCAAGAGAATCGCTTAAGCCCAGGAGTTGGAGGTTGCTGTGAGCTGTGTGATGCCACGGCACTCTACTGAGGGTGATAAAGTGTGACTCTGTCTCTACAAAAAAAAAAAAAAATAGACAATGAGAAAGGAGAGAAAGAATGATGGTGAGCTAAATAGGACACTGTTTTCCATCATCATCAAATGCTATGTTCACTATAATAGTGTTGGCCTTTCCATCAGAGTGCTCAGTAACCTGACGCAGTACTTCTATGTCAGTTGTCATTGACAATTACATCGAAAATAAATATAGATATTTCTTGCTAAAAATATTTATAGTAGGCAGAAGGCTATAGACACTTACGTTGCAAAAAATTTAATTTGAGAATAAAGTATAAGATAATCTGAGTAAATCTGTGTTTAAGAAGATTCAACTTCACTATACCAGACTATCCAAGAAGGATAACTTGTGGAAAAGAAAGAGAAATGAAGAAACTTTACTGTATTCATCTACCTTTAGGGTGGTAAATAAAACTGGTTAAAGTCATCCCCAGCAGCACTAAACTGCAGGATGATGACATTGCCATTTTTAGACATAAACTTTTTAACTTGGAAAGAATAACTTACCCCAAATAACTTACCCCTGTAAAAATCATTTGGTCATTCATTCATTCAACAAGTATTTACTGAGTATTTTCTATGTGGCAGGCATACTCATCTCAGAACAAATGCAGTACGTCCCCTCAGGGAGGTTATAGTCTGGTGGGGAGAAAGTCTTTAAAGAAATAATCACATTGTTTAGTATAATGTGAAATCAGATAATGTGATGCCTCCAGATTCTTTTTACTTAAGATTCCTTTGGCTATTTGGGCTCTTTTTGGGTTCCAAATGAAGTTTAGGATTATTTTTTCTAGATCTGTGAACTCTTGATGCTGATGTTTTGACGTGAATTGTGTTGAAACTGTAAATTTTGGAGACAGTATGAACATTTTAACAATGTTGATTCTGGTTCAGTGCCTGTAGCTCAGTGGTTAGGGTGCCTGCTACATACACCAGGGCTGGCAGGTTTAAACCTGGCCCCCTGCTAAACAACAATGACAAATACAAAAAAAAAAAAATAGCTGGGCATTGGGGCAGGCGTCTGTAGTCCCAGCTACTTAGGAGGCTGAGGCAAAAGAATTGCTTAAGCCCAAGAGTTTGAGGTTGCTATGAGTCGTGATGCCACAGTACTCTACAGAGGGCGACATAATGAGATGCTGTCTCATAAAAAAGAACAACAATGTTGATTCTATCAATCCATGAGCAAGGGATATTTCTCCATTTGTTTGTGCCACCTGTAATTTCTTTCATTAGTGTTTTGTAGTTATCCTTATAGAGGTCTTTAATCTCCTGTGTTAAGTATATTCCTATGTATTTTATTTTATTTGTAGCTAATAAATGCAGACCTACCATTTGATACAGCAACACCCTTCAGGGTATCTACCCAAAGGAAATTAAGTCATTTACCAAAAAGATACCTACTCTTCAATGTACATTACAGCACAATTCACAATTGCAGAGATGTAGAATTAACACAAGTTGATTCAATTCATGCCCTTTCAATTCATGAGTGGATAAAGAAAATGTTGCGTATACACACACACAACATGAGTACTACTCAGCAATAAAAAGGAATGAAATAATGTCATTTGCAGCAACAGGAATGGAAAACCAAACGCCATATGTTCTCTTTAGTAAGTGGGAGCTAATAGATGGGCACACACAGGCACAAAGTGATATAAAGGACATGAGCAACCAAGAAGGTAGGAGGGTGGATGTGGGATAAAAACATACCTATTGGGTGCTATGAACAATATTCTGATGATAAGCACACCAAAAGCCCTGACATAAGTATTATACAAGATATCCTTGTAACAAAAACACTTGTAGAACCCCTTTAATTAATATTTTGAAATTAAAGAAGTTAAAAAAAAATAGTCACACAGTTTAAACAAATACTGTACTTACAAAGTTAGTGTAAGTGCTCTGAGGGAGAAGTGAAGATGGAGGGATATTAACAGATGACTCTACTTGTGAATGCTTCTCTAAGGAGTGACAATGAAACTGAGCTCTAAAGATGAAGTTAACCAGTGAGGAGTGGGGAGAAAGAGTAGAACATGGAGAACAACGAGCACAGGATGAGAAAGGGCAAGACTGGCTACACAATTTGCAAACTCTGTAAAATAAAAATCAAGGGTGCCTTGTTCAAAAACTAAGACCTTCAAGATAGTGATGCAGCATCAAACCAAGCACAGGGACCTATGTGACTGCACAGGTCACACACCCATGAAACTGGGTCTAAAAAAGAAGGGCACATGTGTGAGGAAACCAAGGCCAGTTGCTGGACTAACAGTGAGGGGAGGAATTGCTAGCTGAGTCTGAAGAGGTAGGAGAGGTCACATGAACTAGTCCAAGGGCCTCTAGGGATCAGCCTCACAGAGGTCCATAGTTTCCCCAAATACTTACTAAAGAGCTATTGTGTAAACAACACTGTTACGTAATCATTATGCTTGGGTGTTGAGAGGAAGACAAAGAGGACAGTCTCTGCTTTTAAGAAGCTTACAAATAATACTGTAATTGAGGATAGAATGTGATACATTCCACAAGAAAGGTATAAGCACCAATTTGTGGGGGTTTCAGGCAGGAAGATTATTCATTTGGGATAGGGTACTGCAAAACAGACAGAAGACTGCAAACTTACTGAAATTAAAGCAATGATTTGACCAAACACGGCAGGAATAGTAACCATATCCAGCAATATGTGCCAGGAGTGTGCTTTACATGTATTAATTTATTTTACCCTTTCATCTATGGGTAGGTGCTATTCTTACCATCTTTATGTTATAGAAGGGGAAACAGAGGCACAGAAATGTTAATGAACTTGCCTAAGGTCATAGAGCTAGCAAGGTAGGGATTGATCTGAATCTAGGCAGTCCAGGCCCAAAGTCCTTGCTCTGAACTACTATACTATACCATATTGCCATTTTACTAAGTTTTTTTTCTATTTTACTAACTTTAAGCATTTTATTTTGCTTTTTAAAAAAATCTATGTGCTATATAATGGTGCCTCTTTCATTTTTTCTTCTGGTCTTCTGCTCTTACTTTAAACTTTGCATCTACTTGCTTAGTTATATACACTGCCTCAAATTGGCTAGGAGACATACACTAAGAAATGTTAATTGTCCTAAAGATTTGTCCTTATTCACCATCAGAGTTGGCAGGACAGCAGCATGAAATACACTAAGGAAGCATTTCTTAGAAATGCGACACAGCTAACAATGCTTTCTTCCACTGTTGATGGCAGTCGCAGTGTGTCCTTGCACTGACGGCTAACTAGAGCTCCTGCAGTTATGGACAATTACTGCTGCCCCCCTGAGAACTGTAAACCCTGAATTAATGGAACTCTGGGAACACACACATTGGCTCCTAGTGTCTGCATGACTCAGTGCTGAATCTGGTCCTTACAGAATTGGGAAGTTTATGTATTTGCTCGTTAATTAATAAGTATCGACTGTATATAAGGCATGATGCTATGTGCCATGTAGGATATACCAATACTATCCTTTATCAAGAAACTTACAATAGACTTTAAATTTTATTAATGTCATAACAGAAATATAAACCTCACGCTATGATGGTTTAGAGGAAAGTGATTTCACAAATCCATCAGGAAATGTAGTACAGACCTTAATGAGGAACAAGCAGGTAAACACTGGGAGGGGAAGTTTTGCTATTGACTAGTCAAAAGTATCAGGTTTTTTTTTTTTTTTTTTTTTAAATGAGGAGAGTAGATATAGCAGCATGCCCCAAGGATTGGAGATAGGCATGACCGTAGGTTTCCCCACTACCTTCCTACGGGGCAGGAAGCATCTTCTGTGAGGTGGCAGCCAACAGGCCGAAGCACAGTGCTCTGCCACAGGTGCCGCCCTGCAGGTTTTAGGGTGCTTGGATTGTAAGAACCTTACACACAATTCATGTAGGGCCAGGGAGCCCATATAGTACTTCTAGCCAATCCAATTTAAAGTTATTTCTGACATCCTTTATGCTAATTTGAAAACTCTCCAGTGTAGATTTAAATATATTAATAAGTAGGATACATTTATAGTAGTTATCTCCTGATGAGGGTCTTTCCGATGTCAGCCCCTATACTGTATATTCCCATATCAGTGTGCTTCAAATGTTAAATCAGTCATGTCCAAGGTGGAGGTTAACACACACATTGTATAGGCTGGAATATTTTCATGTAAATTATAGTAGAGTGGGACTGTGAGAGGTACCAGGAGGGGCAAGATGTTCCAGATGGAGAGAACCACTCATTACTGCTTATTTCTTTTCACGTTTCTGAAAGAAACTTCCATAAGCAAAAGAATAGGGCTAAAAAATATGGGCCCACAAAAATGTGCTAAGCAATTATGTTCATCTGGGTGAGGAGACAGATGACCTGGCATGGAGCATGAGCAGAGCAGGCTGGAAAGAACACACTGAAGCCAGATCATAGACAATTTAGGTTGCTGCCAATTGATGAAAGCAGAAACCTATTTTGGTAGCTGCTAGTTCAGTGACCACATTTTTTGAAATAAAAATTAGGCAGATGGTCTTAACAGATGTTTACATCCATTCTGGATATGAGCAGCAATTTGGAACATGAAAGAACCCAAAATACTAAAAGGTTTTGGTAGCTTACCAGCCTTATGAGGCAGGGTATTTGATATTAGAATTGTCTTGTCACAGTAGTAATAAGAAGTCACTGAGGTATTAATACAGGGCAGTAAAAAGATCAAAACTGCTCTTTGAAGACTATTAATCTGGAAATGATGGCTTTGCTGAACTAGAAAGGAGGATAAAGAAAAAGGAGAAAGGTGGTAATCAGAAGAACATTTAGGAAATGATGAAAATAGATCAAGAGAAAAGGCCTTTGAGAAGAAGGCAGCAGTAGAAACAGAAGGGAAGGTATAAAAAAATGAGAGGTCTTTAAAGCAAATCTTCGCTGGTTATTTCAGCTAAGCCAGGTAATCTCTCCCCTCCTGAACTTTATAAGAATTATCCAATACCACTTATTTAATAATCACATATGGCTGTGATGAGCTTTACCTAGACTATGAATTTTGCAAACCCCATTGAAATGCCTTAAAGGAAAAATCCTACTTTACTTAAACTTGGTATCTGCTTCAACTTAACATACTTAGTAGAACACCGACTACTTAGTAGATGCCTAAAGCCGATTTATTCAGTGAAGTATATTCCTAATGTGTTACGGTTCAAATGGAATTTGATAATTAATTAGAATGTTGGAATCAAAGAAACACATGAAGACTAGCCTATATATTTTCCATGAGTATGGGTATTACTAGAGATATGTGATGACACACAGCTGATAAGTGGAAAGACGGAGGAATCTGCTTAACATAGTAAATTTTGATACCTAAATGAGGAAACAGTGAGAACTAATTGAAAATGGCGGTTTCCCCTGCTATGTTTGATAGAGCCAAAATTACTTCTGTTCTGTGGGGAATTTCTAAAGTAATGGATAAGAATGAGACTATTTGAGAAGTTTTTTTATGCTATGCAAGTTCATTTCTTTAATCTTGGAGTCAATAAACATAAGAGGAAAGTAAAAACACCATGCATGATATATTTTTAACACATAATGAAGACATACCTAACAACCAGTAAGAGTATGTTCAAGATTGTAACTGGGTTATAGCTTTCATGTGAAGGTCCTACATTAGTTTCATAATAAGGGTGAGTACATTGGGTACTTTTTCTTCCATTCTTGAGACACTTTACTAAGAAGAATATGTTCCAGCTCCATCCATGTAAACATGAAAGAGGTAAAGTCTCCATCTTTTTTTAAGGCTGCATAATATTCCATGGTGTATTACATATACCACAATTTATTAATCCATTCGTGGATTGATGGGCACTGGGGCTTTTTCCATGACTTAGCAATTATGAATTGGGCTGCAATAAACATTCTGTTACAAATATCTTTGTTATGGTGTGATTTTTGGTCTTCTGGGTATATGCCCAGTAGAAGGATTACAGGATTGAATGGCAGATCTATTTTTAGATCTCTAAGTGTTCTCCATATCTCTTTCCAAAAGGAATGTATTAATTTGCATTCCCGCCAGCAGTGCAAAAGAGGGAGGGAGGGGGGAGATAGGTGGAGGGAGGGGGATTAATGGGATTACACCTGCGGTGCATCTTACAAGGGTATATGTGAATCCTAGTAAATGTGGAATGTAAAGGTCTCAGCAAAATAACTAAGAAAATGCTATGAAAGCTATGTTAACTAGTGTGATGAAAATGTGTCAAACGATCTATGAACCAAGTGTATGGTGCCCCATGATCATATTAATGTACACAGCTATGATTTAATAAAAATAAAAAAAAAGAGTATGTTCAAGAGAATTCTCATTTGGAAAAAGTGATATCAATCTGATGTTCTAAAAATTGACTGAAAACAATATTCAATCACTTTTTTTTGTGGAGAGCAGATGAAATGAGAATGTATTTGAAGTTGGGTTTGACCATAAACAGGTAAAGGAAAGGCCATAAGATCACTCTTTGGGCCTCCTCAAGGTTCATTTAATACAGTGTACACATGAATGACTGCCCTTCAAAATTTGGGGTTGAAAGGGTGGCATTTATGTCCCCATTTTTTTTTTATTGTTGGGGATTCATTGAGGGTACAATAAGCCAGGTTACACTGATTGCAATTGTTAGGTAAAGTCCCTCTTACAATCATGTCTTGCCCCCATAAAGTGTGACACACACCAAGGCCCCACCCTCCTCCCTCCATCCCTCTTTCTGCTTTTCCTCCCCCCCATAACCTTAATTGTCATTAACTGTCCTCATATCAAAATTGAGTACATAGGATTCATGCTTCTCCATTCTTGTGATGCTTTACTAAGAATAATGTCTTCCATTTCCATCCAGGTTAATACGAAGGATGTGAAGTCTCCATTTTTTTTAATAGCTGAATAGTATTCCATGGTGTACATATACCAGAAAACTATAGGAAGACATGAAAAATAAGGTATGGGAAATATATATTTCTTTTCTTTCTTTCTTTTTCTTTTCTTTTCTTTTTTTTTTTTGAGACAGTGTCTCACAATGTAGCCCTGCATAGAGAGCTGTGGCCTCATAGCTCACAGCAATCTCAAACTTTTAGGCTCAAGCGATCCTCTTGCCTCAGCCTCTCAAGTAGCTAGGACTACAGGTTAACAGTCACAACATCCAGCTAGTTTTTCTTACTTTAGTAGAGATGGGTCTTGGTTTGATCAGGCTGATCTTGAACTCCTGAGCTCAGGTAATCCATCTGCCTGGCCTCCCAGAATGCTAGGATTATAGGCAAGAGCCACTGCACCCAGTGGGAAATATGTATTTCACCCTCACTTCCTTTCTACCCATCCTACTGTCTCCATTTCCATGGGAACAGAAGTTGAAAGACCTCCAGCAGCTGAAAGTAAACGCTCACTTACAGATTGCAGCTGTTTGAATGTCAGCTGAGAGCTGCAAATGACAGTTTATAGTAGCTGTTAAAATTTTTAAATGATGTTTTCTCTAATAAATTCCCCACTGTAATAATTTACAAAGGGGAAACTGACTATATAACTAGTGAGAGGAAGAACACTCAAAGAGATTTTTTGAGGTCTAGTCTGTTGCTGTCTTTCAAACTTGCAATATTACTGATCATTTTATAAAGAATGACTGTGATAGGAAAATGCAGAGAAATCAAGAGTACACTCATCCACTCACTCTGACATCACCAACTTCCCCCCAAATGGTGGAAAAAGTACTGAGGAATGAATTGAAATAAGGATGAATGGAGAAAGAGGGAGAGAGAGTAAGTAAGGAAAGATCTCATTTAACATTTAATTATTAAATATTAACTAGTTATATTTTATTGCAAGAAACTATGTGAAGACTGTCCGTTACACTCCCAGTTGGAACAGTGGACTTAACATGGTGATATCTAGACTTAAAAAGCCTTTGCAGACAATTCTACAAACATGCAGTATTGCTCTCCAAATCACCTTGGTTCCTGAGTGCGAGTAGCAAGGTATACTTGTATTTATTTAGCTATTCTTAAATGAAAAGGGTAGACCAGAACTTGCTAGAGATTACTCATTTCCTCTATACATCCAAGGGCTTTTAGAATATACATACAAAATTATTTATAAATGAAAATCTGTGTTATAAGTTTTTAGCTTAAGGGAAATATCCTTGTCAATGACCTAAAATGAATGTCATCATATAAAACATAAGGTAGAAAAAGAAAAAAATACCCTTTTGTTTTGCATGTCCACAATGCAATTTATTTTTGAGTTACTTTTCGCTCTTTCTGGAGAGGTTGTAATCCCAAATTGTTCACTATAACTTGACTTCTACTCACACGTGCCTCAGGCAAATACAAAACCTGAACATTTTCTACTATAATTTAACAAAATGGTTTCAAGAGCATTAGCTAACCGAATAAGGAGGAAGTGTTCTAATAGACTTTTGAGCCCTAAATGGGCTTCTTGTTCTTACTGCAATCTCCTGTGATATTTCTAAGACAATAAAATGAGAACAAATTATGGAGACTCCAGATTAGGACGTCTGGTCTACACTGTTGATTCATGTCTGTGCCTAAGTCTGTTCATTGTAGGAAGCACATATTGAGAACCTATCTCCTATCACCTAACAGCAGGTACTTACAATATCAACATTTATTACAAGAGATTCTAACTGCCAGATATCCATTTTTTCAAATGAAGTACTATTATTTTTAAATTAGTCTTATAAAGAGATATGGGAGCTTTCCCTCCCAATCCTTACCACCATACACCTGATATACATGCAGGCTGTCCTAAAACTTTTTTTCCATGTCACTTATAGCGCAACACATCATTTAAGCCATAAAATGCAGATTAATAATTGAAAGTGTGAAAGTGAATTCTTGAGACACAGAGTGAGTCTGTAAATATAAGACCAAAGTAATAAACGAATTCTGGCATTTCCTAATTCTCAGTAAAATTTCTTCCTGGCTAGCATAATAGTTAAGTTAGCTCTAGAAAGCACTTTGTTGTCTCTATGAAATGTACTATAATTTAGGTTCATAACATAGATGGAAAGCTACAGTGAAATGTGCCAAGTTAAAGAATACTTCAATTTAATCTAAACTGCTCTTTTCTTCCTAAAACCATCATTTCCTTGTACTTTATGTACTTATCAGCACAACCAGTTGGCTATCTTTTGGATACATTGTCACCCAGAAGCAAAGTTAAATTTAAACCTAGACACTGACAAAACAACCAGGCTCACCAAGACTTACTACTTTCCGGGTGGCGCCTGTGGCTCAGCGAGCAGGGCGCCGGCCCCATATACCGAGGGTGGCGGGTTCAAACCCAGCCCCGGCCAAACTGCAATAAAAAAAAAAAACTGCGCCGGGCGTTGTGGTGGGCGCCTGTAGTCCTCGGGAGGCTGAGGCAGGAGAATCGCCTAAGCCCAGGAGTTGGAGGTTGCTGTGAGCTATGTGACGCCACGGCACTCTACCGAGGGCAATAAAGTGAAACTCTGTCTCTACAAAAAAAAAAAGACTTACTACTTTACCAGCCTCATGGGCTCATCAAGACTTACTACTTTCCCAGCCTCATAGGGCACATATTGACAATCAGAACTTCTGCAAAATTACAAAATGTTGCATTGCTGTGGCTCTTAAGCTAATCTCACAAAAAACGTTGAAATCACAAGTGATAAATTCATGAATTTAAAAATCTATTGTTACAAGTTTTTGAATTTTAAGCTTTTTATATTTCCTTTTTTTTTTTTTTTGTGGTTTTTGGCCGAGGCTGGGTTTGAATCCACCACCTCCAGCATATGGGACTGGCGCCCTATCCCTTTGAGCCACAGGCACCACCCTTATATTTCCTTTTTCAATGCTAATGATTTCTTGAGACACATTTTCAAGGGTTTACTTATAAGTCAAATATGTAAGAATGAGATAAAATTAAGCCAAAATCCATATTAAGTGATTTACTTCATTTCATAGGCTTTGTAAAATTGAGTAGGTATATATTTATATATCTATTGTCTTACAGAAAGTCAAAAAACTATAACTAGATATTCTCAAAACTATTAATCAAATGAACTCAAAAAAAGAGAACCCAAATAATTTACAAATAATTTATGGAAAAACAACAAAAGCTTTCCTTGAGAACAAAGAAAATCACAGATGTCAATGGTTAGGGTGCTGGCCACATACACCAGGGCTGGCAGGTTCAAACCTGGCCCAGGCATGCTAAACAATAATGACAACTACAACAAAAAAACAGCCGAGTGTTGTGGTGGGCACCTGCAGTCCCAGCTACTTGGGAGGCTCAGGCAAGAGTTGGAGGTTGCTGTGAGCTGTGATGCCACAGCATCCTACTCAGGACAACATAGTGAGACTCTGTCTCAAAAAAAAAAAAAATTATCTTTAATTGAAAGGAACTTTTAATTTAAATTGGAAGTACTTTTTAATTGAGGTGCTATGTCATAATTATCCCATTTTGCTGACTGAAAGCTAAAATATGCAGACTATACCTGACCCAGGAATCTAAACAAAGAATGTATCCTGGCTAATCCAGTTAACATGAAGTTTCCAATGGTGAATTTGACTATGCTCTGCTCTCTATTATAAATACAGATTTTTTTTGGTTATGTTTTCATGCCACTCATGAAAAAGAAATAAGACTTTGTTAAATTGTTTTCTACAGAACCTATTATATTCACCTGAAATATAAACCCTCCATGTCTGCATAGAAGTCAAATTTGTGAAGCATATTTTTGATACTACAGAAAACATGGCCAGTAATAGTTAATTAACTATTCATTCTTACATCAGAAGTGAACTGAAGATAAATAAAAACTGTACATTTGCCATTGCTTTGATACTGACATTATCATCTCTTATCCCTACTTTAACTATTTCTGTTAGGTTTTCATAAAAAGGTTTCTAAACCAAAAAAACAAAGCAATATTTAATTCTTCTACAATTCCTTGATTTCCCTTGGAGGAATGGGCTTTCCATGGATGGCGGGTTGAACTGGAGAGGTATTCTAGTCTTAATCTATATGAGAGGCCTTCATTTCTGGGATGGATCCAAAACCCTAAAAAGGCCCCAAGGCCTTAATAACCAGAGAGTCTTCATTATGCCAGCAACAACGTAGATGCAGGTTAGAACAGGAAACTGAGACACTATCTCTCCCTAGGACAGTGGGTCTAAAATACTAGTTTGTGTCAGAATCCCCCAGAGGGCTTGTAAAAGCACAAATTGCTGGGTCCTGTCCCCAGAGTTTCTAATTCAGCAGGTCTGAGATGAAGCCTAAGAATTTCTTATCTAAGACGTTCCCAGGGCATGTTGATGGTCTGGGTCTAGTGACCAACTAGAGAACCTCTGCTCTGGTTTCCCTCCTTTGGGGTAAATTCTTGAGTATTCTCGTCATCCAATTTTCTTTTGTATCCAAACATATGAAAACAGTGCACAGTGGTCTGGAGTGAGAAGACTGAGTTTAAGAGACAGGAGGAAGGTAACAACGCAAATGGATGGCCCTGGGTGATGTGTCAGAGCCCAAGAAGGATGAGGACAGTGTTTACACAGAGTGGCAGCCTGGCATTGGTGTGTCCAAGCTCAGGCAGAATGAGGAAAGTATCCATGGGAGGGTGCAGTCTGGCATGAGGAATTAGAAATAAATCAAAGTTTGATTAGGAAATTGGATATTTACATAATTTTTTTTTTTTTTTGAGACACAGTCTCACTATGTCACCCTTGGTAAAGTGCTGTGATGTCATAGCTCACAACAACCTCAAACTCTTAGGCTTAAGCAATTCTCTTGCCTCAGCCTCCCAAGTAGCTAGGACTACAGGTACCCACCACAGTGCCCGGCTATTTTTTGTTGTAGTTGTCATTGTTGTTTAGTCGTTCAAAGTTGCCAGCCTAGGTGTATGTGGCCAGTGCCCTACCCACTTAGCTACAGGCGCTGAGCTGATATTTACATAATTTTAGAGTACTTCCCCACAAAATTCTTGTTAGTCATAAAGGGGAACAGCAACTTTATGTGCAGGATTTTGAAGGAATCACTTTAGTCAAGTGAGTATCACTAATAATGAGAAAAATTAAAATTACAATCCATCTGATAGAATGAATGTGATGAGAAAAATATAGCATCACCTCTAAATTTTCTGCCCCAAGATTCATACCCTAAATCTAATTTTGAGGAACCATCAAACTTAAATTAAGGAACATTCCACTAGATTAGCTTGTAATCTTCAAAAGTATCAGCATTATGAAAGGCAAAGAAAGACTGAGAAAGAGTTCCAGATTAACGGTGGCTAAAATGACAGTCAAACATGGCACCTGATTCAGAATTCTTTAAAAAAGTTTGTTAAATAGGGGAATAAATATCCCTATTTAAGAACTTTAAAGGACTGCCTCCTAGAGTGGTTCTGATATAATCCTACACAGAGAAGGAAAAGTATGAGATGATTCCTCCAGGTCCTTCCTAGATTACCAATTCTACCCTCCTGTTTACCGTCTAACTGGTTATCCATCTTTCAGAGCTCACAGAATTGTAGAGTTTTAAGCAAGTATAGCTCACAACTTCACTGGACAGGTAAATAACCATAAACTAAAAATACCTTGTCAGTCCGAAGAAACTTTAATTTAAATCTTATTTTAGAAGGCAAATCTCAAAAACTTACACTTAGATAGAAAATGGAAGGCAAACAATGTCTTCAACCAGAGAAACCAGCACACACAATCTTTCACATGGCATTTCTGCCACTCCATTGTAGGTTCAAACAGGAAGTAATAAAAAAAAATACAGTTGAATGTTTTTAAGTTAAATATAAATAAAGTCTTCTGGTATAAAATAGAACTCATCTTTTTGCTTCTTATAGAACCTAGGAGACTGATTAGAAGGCGGTAAAGACACATCTAAACTGCCATTAGGGCCTGGTGCGGTGGCTCACACCTGTAATCCCAGCACTCTGGGAGGCCGAGGTGGGTGGATTGCCTGAGCTCGTGAGTTCAAGACCAGACTAAGCAAGAGTGAGACGCCCCCACCATCTCTACTAAAAATAGAAAAACTAAGGCAAGAGGATCGCTTGAGCCCAAGAGTTGGAGGTTGCTGGAGCTATGATGCCATGGCACTCTAGCTAGGGCAACGGCTTGAGACTTTGTCTCAAAAAAAATGAAAAAAGTGCCATTAGCCTATAAAACTTAATATGGCTATAGTTTACTAATTAATCAGAATCTTTAATATCTTTAGACAAAAAGCGGAATACAATAATATATGCCTCATAGATGCAAAAATTCCCTGCCCTTTCTCCTCACAGCATAAATACTTTAATTGGCTGAGATGACTAATTCTGGTTTAGTATAGCCTTGTAAAACACATGACAATACTGTCTCTTCCCTAACTAATCTCTTCTTAAAAAAACATATAAGTCTTTCTAGGGCCAAAGCTTGTTTGATTTGGCTCAAACTACTAGGTTCTACTAAGCTTGAAAAGCCTCACAAAGAAAATCCCCTGAAAGAGGATCAGTGAAAAAAGCCACTATCTCTTAGAAGTCATAAGGAATGATTTCCCTTATTCAAAGCATTCAAAGCTAGGCTTAGAACCAAAGTATTTAACATTAGAATATCAATCTCACTATTAGCAGTGAGGATTCTGAATTTTATTCTTAAAATATAATGCAAAAAACAATCAGTTTTCCCTTTTAGAAGAAATGAGAAATGTTTATTACATAAGAACATATCAACTTTTGCTGGAAACGTATATCCCATCACTCAGCCTGGTCAGTAAGAAGTCAAAGTATATTGTGAAGTACCCGGAGAATAAATAAAATTATGCATTAAGAATACCCATTTTGCTTACTTTGTTATTCTGTTTTAGAAAAGGTGGCAATAATGGAATGATTTTTAAACATCTCTGGCTGTAATCAAATCGGAAGTACCCATTATATATGGGTTAAAAACTCAAACTATTCTCCATTTGATCAGCTGGAACCTGATACATTCCTCTACTTGTACTTTGTTTCATATTCATTTGGGTTTTTAACCATTCTAGCTGCTGAAGAGATTGGGTCCTATATATGTATACCATGTAATACTAGTCAGCCATAAAAAGATGGTGACTTTGCATCTTTTGTTTTAACCTGGATGGAGGTGAAACACATTATTTTCAGTAAAGTATCACAAGAATGGAAAAGCAAATATCCAATGTACACAATACTAATATGAAGCCAGTAGACCATCTAATTCATCCCCAAATAGGAGAAAAACGCAATTCAATTCAAGTCGGGAGGAGGGGGAATGAAGGAAGGGGAAAAAGGGAAGAATTCGGGGTGTTCCCACTTAGTAGGCACAATATAGGGGTGTATGGAACTTTTTAGGGGCAGGACACAACTACAAGAGGGACTCTACCTAATAAATTCAAACATTGTGACCAGGTTGTTTGTACCCTCACATTAACCTGAAATTAAAAAAAAAAAAGAAAGAAAAATGCACCCAATATTATATTATGTCATATTACATTACATTATATTATAGTTAATTTCAGTGGGTACTCAGTAAGTGAATTGAATACATCAATGAATTTAAAGAAAATAAATTCTGGAAAGAAAGGGGGGAAATAGAAGAAGCTTCTATGTAAAGAGAAAAACTGGCAATAAATTTTCAAAATATTGCAGATCAGAGAATCTATTTCAGCCAATCATTTGACAGTCATTAGAATAATTCCTGGCATTCCACAAGGCTCTACCCCTGCAATGCTCGAGGTAGATAATTAGGTAACAGTCACAGTTACAATCGTCACAGTTAAATCTTTATAGACTTTTTACTGATACTGTTTTAGTATTATATTGTTTTCTGTTTGGAATAATCCTTTTCTCTTTTATCTCACTCATTTGCCTATCTGTTCATCCCGTCCCTTATGTGAACTGAATAACTGCACTGTGCAAGGGATACAATGATGCAGAACAAGTCATTACCTTTAAGACACTAGATACCAGGCTATTTGAGGATATATATCCAAAAACAAATGAAGACCATAAATTGTCAAAAGACTAACTGAGATCTGTATGGAGTAGCTGTGGTACAGTGAGTCAATGGTCTACTCTACCTGGGAGTTAGAACCTGTACTACAGAGGTAGTAAGGTTTGGGCCTGGAAAAATGAGTAACTGCAGGATAGCTGGACAAAGGGAGACATATTAATAAATACCCTAAGGAAAGACTGATGTGCAGGGGAATCAGTGGGAAGTAAGTGAGAGGCAACAAGAAGGGCCTTACTGGGCATGGTAAGGAGCTCAGACTTCTTGATGCTGTGAATTAGGGAATCACTGAAGGATTTTAATGAAAGGAATTTCGCACTCTGGCAGGAATATAGGGAATGATTAGGCAACCAGGAAAGAATAGAGAGGCAAAGACAACATTAAGAATAGGGCGACGCCTGTGGCTCAGTGAGCAGGGCTCCGGCCCCATATACCGAGGGTGGCGGGTTCAAACCCAGCCCCGGCCAAACTGCAACAAAAAAATAGCTGAGCTTTGTGGCGGGCACCTGTAGTCCCAGCTACTCGGGAGGCTGAGGCAGGAGAATAGCCTAAGCCCAGGAGTTGGAGGTTGCTGTGAGTTGTGTAACGCCACGGCACTCTACCGAGGACCATAAAGTGAGACTCTGTCTCTACAAAAAAAAAAAAAAAGAATTATAGGTGGCTTGACGCCTGGAGAACAGTGGTTACAGCGCCAGCTACGTACACCAAGGCTGGCAGTTCGAACCCGGCCCGGGCCAGCTAAACAACAAATGACAACTGCAACAAAAAATAACCAGGTTTTGTGGCGGATATGTCTAGTCCCAGATACTTGGGAGATTGAGGCAAGAGAATCACTCAAGCCCAAGAGTTTGAGGTTGATGTGAGCTGTGACACCATAGCACTCTCCAAGGGCAGTGGAGTGAGACTCTGTCTCAAAAAAAAAAGAATTATAGGACCTATAATTCTTGCAGGGGTGTACAAGACTTCTAAATCTTGTATGAATCTAAATCTAATCTTTGTATGAAATATACTCAAGCTATTAATATTATTATGCAATTTGTATTAAATAATATGTATGTATCAATTATACAGATGGGACTTTTTTTTTTTTTTTGAGACAGTCTCACTCCACTGCCCTGGGTAGAATGCTGTGGCGTCATAGCTCACAGCAACCTCAAACTCTTGGGCTCAAGAGATCCTCTTGCCTCAAGCTCTTGAGGCTATTTTGTCCTTAGTAGAGATGGGGATCTCTTTCTTGCTCAGGCTGGTCTCAAACTCCTGAGCTCCAGCAATCTACTCACCTCAGCCTCCCAGAGTACTAGGATTACAGGCGTGAGCCACCATGCCTGGCCAGAGAAAGCACTTTGAGAAAGGTCTGGAATCTGTCTCTCTCTCTCTCTCTCTTTTTTAAGACATGGGACCTGGCTCTTTTATTCAGGCTGGAGTGCAGTAGTTCAATCATGGTTTATTACAGCCTCCTGTGCTCAAGAAATCCTCCTGCCTCAGCCTCTTGAGTAGCTGGGCCTACAGACACATACTACCAGGCCTGGCTAATTGTTTTAATATTTTGTAAAGGTGAGATCTCATTATGTTGCTCAAGCTGGTCTCAAACTCCTGGCCTCAAGTGATCCTCCCACCATAGCCTCCCAAAGTGCTGGGATTACAGGAGTAAACCATAGCACCTGGCTGGGTCTGGACTTTGAATCAAGCCAAGTTCACTGTTAAAACTGTAGAGAAGGTACCATATACTTAAAACAACTACTTAAAACCTTTCATTGTTTTATGAAATACAGCATTCAAGAAAGTCTCCATATATACTTTTTGTATCTTTATTACCCAGCAAACATTCACTGAATACATACTATGCTTTGTACACATCATTAGCTTGAAGGTTGAGTTTAGTTGTTTTCAATATCCAAATACCCAACAGGTAATTGTAATGATGACTAGCATTTACTGAACCTTACTTATATGCCATGTGCTGTTATAAACATATGTGCTTTATCTTATTTAATTCTTACAACTTTACAGATATGCTTTATAACTAGCCACATTTTATGGAACAGGAAACCAAAGTACAAGTTTAAATCAATCTCCCTATAAGTCACACACCTGGTAAATGGTACAGAAGAGATTTGATTCCAGACAGAGCCCACACTTTTAACCACTACACTCAATTTCTTTACCAGAAAATAAAAAGTGCTCATATATTTGAACTGTGAATAATATAAGTTCCAGTTGTAGAAAAAAATGTTGTCACTTGCTCTTTCAGATAGAAGAGACAATGAATATCTTACAAAATAATCAAATGCCTAGTCCTTCTCCAGAAACTTTCCTGATACATGAATAGGTCATGTTCTTTATTGCCATGGTAAGAAAACAGTGCTAGGAGAGAGGGTCACTGTCTAAAGAGATAATGTCTGCAAAAGAAATAATAGTTTAAAAAACTGAAAGGCAGTTCTTGGGTCCTTGCTTCCGAAATGATAAAGAAAGAAGGAACAACAGTCATGCCAAGAAGGGGTATGGCCATATGCAGCCTATTTGGTGCATGAACGACATCCAGCACATGCCCAAGGACAAGGCCGTTTTAAGATGCTCATCATCTGAAGCATGGTCGAGGCCACAGCTCTCAGGGATATTTCTGAAGAGAGTGTCTTTGATGGCCATATGCTTCCCAAGATGTATGTGGAACTGTGTTAATGTGCAGGCTGCGCCCCTCATGGCAAGGCAGACAGGAGTCATTCTGTAAAGCTGGGGAGGGCTGAACACCCACCCAATTTAGACCGCAGGGTGCTGCCCTACTACCACTGCCAAACCCCTTAAGGGCTGAAGAAAAACTACTCTCTGGAGAAAAATAAAATGTAAATTATACTATAAAACAAATTGGAAGGCAGAGTGAATGTATCAAAACAGCACTTCTCATATTGATTTCAATCGTGTTTCAATAATGGTGTTTAGAGGGACTCAAAATATGTAAATCTTAAAATCACAACTCAGCTTAATATAAATTTAGTGGTTACCTACAAATGCATTCTTTGAATTTTACTAACCAGAGATGATTTAAAAAGATGCAATGAACTTCTTAGGAAGCTCATGGAGATGGCAAGATACACATATCACAAGACAAAAAATTTCACACGTCAGATTATAATAAAGTAATAAATATATGGTTCAGAGAGTAAATATTATAAGGTTAAGACTTCAACATATATATCTGGGGGATGGTGGGACAATTCAGTTCATAATCATAGTTAAGCCACAAACTTTGGAGTTAGATCTGTTTTGAGTCTCAAAGTTCAGCTACTTAATAGCATTATGACCTAGCTTAACCTCCTTTAAGCCTAGGTTTGTGCAAAAGGTTGTTGTGAAAAATAATTAAGGTAATCCAGAAGAGTGCTTATGGTATAGTATAGTGTCTAACACATAGTGTACATTCAATAAAGGCCAGTTTTAGGATCATGGTAACTGCAACTTTATAACTCTACTTAGTGGATACTTAATGCTCTTCATAAATTTAATTTTAAACTATTCCGTGGGCAGCGCCTGTGGCTCAGTGAGTAGGGCGCTGGCCCCATATGCCAAAGGTGGTGGGATCGTACCCAGCCCTGGCCAAACTACAAAAAAAAAAACCTGTTTCCGAATTTTTTTATTCTTCCACAATATTTTCTGTTATTGCATAACGTAAAAACTTTACCTTGGAGAAAGTTAGCTTCTGGAGCTATAGGTTGCCAAGTAAGATACTTAGGTCATCTTGCTGTGAGGAAGCTCAAGTCACATGGAGAAGCCAAAGTACATATTTTAGTCAGTAGTCCCAGCGGAGACTTGTGTTGGATCATCCCATTTTAGGTACCTGACACAAAAGTGAACAACCTCTGGGTGATTTTGGCCTGGCCCTTCTAGGTCTTTCTTTTTTTTTTTTTTTTGGATTTTGGCCGGGGCTAGGTTTGAACCCGCCACCTCTGGCATATGGGACCGGCGCCCTACTCCTTGAGCCACAGGCGCCACCCAAACCTTTCAAGTCATCTGTAGCTATTTAAGTCTTCCCAGAAAAATCCCCAGACATTGTGGAGCAGAGGTATGCCATAAACACCATGCTCCATTTGAATTCTTTTATGTACAGAATCTCTGAGCATAACTACCATTGTTTTATGATTCTATGTCTCGGAGTAGTTTGCAGTAAATACTTTAGGACTATAGATTACAGATGTTTGGAGCTATAGAATCACAGAAACATACAGATTATAGATAAAGCATAATGTAAAATACCAGGCCTGACTATTAAGTTCAGAACTCATCCTAGGAAAAGTGCTATAGACCTCATTGCTAAATGTCACTATGGTCACCTTTGAAGTTATTCCCCTTGGGAAACATGTGCCATTGCCAGTGCCTAGTGTGCCCTTCAAAGCCATTTTGAAGCTCTTTTTCAGGAAAGGCCACCAAAGCTGTTACCATCTTACCCTCGATGTTCTGAATGTCACCAAAATGTGTTCTTTTTCAAATTCCTTTATCATTGGGTTAATAAAAAAGTCATTGGGGCCGTATCAGGTGAGTAGGGAGGGTGTTCCAATACATTTATTTGTTTACTGGTTAAAAATGCTCTCACAGACAGTGCTGTGTGAGCTGGTGCATTATCATGATGCAAGAGCCATGTGTTGTTGGCCAAAATTTTCATTTAAGGTTTTCCTGTTTATTGATGTTTACTTGTTCTTTTATGCTTCTAACAATCAGCTGGCAATTATGACATACAATTTAACAAATTTTTGTAATATTTTTGTCAGTTCTTACTTGTTATTGACTGCCTTGATCTCTCTTTATCAGTGACAATCTCTCACACCTCAGAAAAATGTTTAATACATTTGGGCAGTACCATTTTCTTTGTGGCCATATCCCCATTAACTTGGACTAACATGTCCACTCGTGCAAAATTTAACATAAAATTTACTAATGTTTGTTGCTTTTTTTAAGCTCCAACATTCTTGTGATGGCACACAAAAACACACAATAATGAACGCCACCCGGCAAGATGCTGTCACATGTTGACAAGAATACAACTGTGTGAGACACTGATATACCAAGGTTATGAAACCTTACCGATCTGTTTGTACAGTGCTGCCAACGTAACCACATGGTGGCAAGCTTGCAAACTTAATTGTCAGAACTCATATATTGCATATATAATATATACATTATAAACTACAGCTATAGAATCATAGAAACAAAGGAGACTATAGAAAGTATATAATCAATGTCCTCATTTTTAAGTTGAGGAAACTAAGGCCAACCCTAGTTGCCTCACAAGTGACAGATCTGGGACATGCTCGTAAGTCTCCTTACTTCTGGTCTTGGGATTTTCCAAAACACAATACTTCACAATACACTTCTAAACTATAAAGGCTTATTATTATTATGCAAAGTGTATTATTTCAGGATGAAAAGACTATGCTTTTTGTTCAAGGCCAAATATAATTGTATTTCCAGATACAATTCACCATAGTATCCCTGGCATAAGACAGGCACTTATTAGGTATTTTTTGAAGTGAAGAATTACTAAATCAAGGAAGCTCAAAAAATTACAAATGATGCAGGTTAAATCTGCAGTGGTTATGTTTAGAAAACAGAAATGGCATTTTCAGCTTTGAAATTAATTTTTTTTTTTTTTTTTTTTTTGAGACAGAGCCTTAAGCTATCGCTCTGGGTAGAGTGCTGTGAAGTCACAGCTCACAGCAACCTCAAACTCCTGGGCTTAAGCGATTCTCTTGTCTCAGCCTCCTGAATAGCTGGGACTATAGGCACCTGCCACAACACCTGGCTATTTTTTGGTTGTAGTTGTTATTGTTTGGCAGGCCCGGGCTGGATTCGAACCCTCCAGCTCTGGTGTATGAGGCTGGCAGCTTAGTCGCTTGAGCTATAGGCGCCACCCTAAAATTAAATTTTTAAGTCATAACACCATGACTGCTTCCACTACTACTAATTATTAAATTCTGGAAATCCTATTGAAGGATCACTGTTGTGATCATCACAACAGTACCTGAAATGTAATTCAATCTTTGTCTTTGACGTATGCATAAATATAACTATCAATACATATTTATAGATTTAGCTATATATAACACTAGTATAATTGGAGGCATATCTTCCTAATTGCCTTTATTTATTTATCTATTTTTTTGAGCTAGAGTCTCACTATGTCACTCTCGGTACAGTGCTGTGGTGTCACAGCTCACAGCAATCTCCAACTCTTGGGGTTAAGCAATTCTCTTGCCTCAGTCCCCCAAGTACCTGGGACTACAGGCGCCCACCACAAGGCCCAGCTATTTTTTTATTGCAGTTGTCATTGTTTAGCTGGCCCGGGGCCAGGCTTGAACCCACCACCCTCGATGTATATGGCTGGCACCGTAACCACTGTGCTACGGGTGCCCCTAATTGTCTTTAAACATGCATCTTCCCTGATATGAACTGAATGTCTGTGTCCTTCCCACCCCTACAATTGAGATGTTGTAGCCCTTGGAGGTGAGGCCTTTAGGAAGTAATTGGGTTTAGATGGATCATGAGGGTGGAGCCCCTATGACCATTAGTGTCCTTACAAGAGGAGGAAGAGAGACCAGAAAGCTCCCTCTCTACCATGTGAGCACACAAGGAGAAGACAAGCACCTGAAAGCAGGTAGAAAGTTCTCACCAAACAATCTGCTGATACCTTGATCTTGAACAGCTTGTCCTCCAGAATTGTGAGAAGTAAATACTCATTGTTTACTCCATCCCAGTTTATAGTGCTTTGTTATGGCAGACTGAGGTGGCTAAGACACTCTGCTTGTTCTTTAGTAACGTATGTTTTAGCAGAGAACATGGCCTTCAGCTAAAGATTATACTTCCAAGCTTTCTTTGCATATAGGTTTGGCTAGTGATAAATTTTCACCAGTGGAATGAGTAGAATTATTATGGGCCAGGCATGGTGGCTCACACCTGTAATGCCAGCACTCTGGGAGGCCGAGGCAGGTAGATTGCTGGAGCTCAGGAGTTTGAAATAAGCCTGAGCAAGAATGAAACCAGGTCTCTACTAAAAACAGAAAAACTAGCTGGGCGTTTTGGCGAGGGCAGGTAGTCCCAGTTACTTGGGAGGCTAAGGCAAGAAGGATCGCTTGAGGCCAGGAGTTTAAGGTTGCTGTGAGCTGTGATGAAGCCACGGCACTCTACCCAGAGCGACAGTCACTCCGTTGCCAAAATAAAAGAGAGAGAGAGAGAGAATTAATACGTGAAACTTCCTTCAAAAGAAGAGACATGCTCTCCCTTTTCCATTTGCCCCTTCCCTCCATCTGGAATGTGGACCTAGAAAATGTGGTGGTAAACGCATTTGACAATGAAGGTGACAGCAACATAGCTGAAGACAGCAGAATAAGAGAGGAGGAGTCTGAGCTCAAAGCAGCCACCAAACTTGGACTGATAATGAAAGAGAACAAAGAAGATGAGTTTTGTCTAAGCTACTGTCTATTTAGGTTTGTTAACCAGTTGTATTCTTTTTTTTTTTTTTTTTTTTTTGGCCGAGGCTGGGCTTGAACCCGCCACCTCCGGCATATGGGACCGGCGCCCTACCCGTTGAGCCACAGGCGCTGCCCCAGTTGTATTCTATGTAACAAAAACTTCATTGGTCTTTTTGCCTTCCAAACTGATGTGCTTCTTATCTTCTACTTATCTGGCCTATGAATATAAAACTTTGTTCAGTTCCCGAATCATTCTCTTCAGTGATGTTTAAGTGTTCTGAGATCATTTCGGGTCCCATCATTTATAGGACTGGATGACAAAGCAAGAAGGTAAGTGCAGATATATTACCGAAAGTCACAGAATTCTTTATATATTCTGGATTTAGCCCAGAAAGTGTTAAAAATCTAGCCAGGAAAAGAGAGACATGTAGATCTGTGGAACAGAACTAAAGAGTTCAGAAATAAACCCTATATTTATGATCAAATGATTTTCAACAAAGTTGGTAAGGAAATTCAATAGGAGAAAGTATAATCTTTTCAACAAATAGTGTTGGGACAACTGGATATCCCTGTTTAAAAGACGCATGCGGACTCACACCATACAAAAAAAATTTAAAGCAAAATGGATCATAGGCCCAAATGTAAGAGCTAAAATTATTAAACGTTTAGAAGAAAACATTAGAAAATCCCTGTGACCTTGGATTACGCAAAGATTTCTTAAACATGACAAAAAGTGCATGATCTGTAAAAGAAAACAATTGATAAATCAAAACTGTATCTCTTCAAAAGAGATATGGTTTTATTATACCACTAATAAAAACAAAAGCCACAGATAGGGTAAAAACATTTATAAATCATATATCTGATAAAGAACTATATCCAAAATATATATGTAACTCTCATAACTCAATAGGAAGACAAATAACCCAATTTAAAAGTGGGGAAAGCTTTGTACAGATATTTTATTAAAAAATAAAATACAGGCTTGGCACTTACAGCTCATTGGCTAGGGTGCTGGCCACGTACACCAGGGCTGGCAGATTCAAACCCAGTCTGGCCTGCCAAACAACAATGGCAACTACAACAAAAAAAATTGCCAGGCATTGTGGCGGGTGCCTGCAGTCCCAACTTCTTAGGAAGCTGAGGCAAGAGAATTGCTTAAGCCCAAGAGTTTGACGTTGCTATGTGCTTTGGCAGCATGACACTCTACCGAGGGCGACATAGACTCTGTCTCAAAAGAAAATAATAATAAGGAAAATTAAAATAAATTAATTAAATAAAATACAAATGGCTACTAAGTACATCCTTAAAAACATAAATAAAAACCTCAAATAAAATACTACTACACACCCACTAGAATGGCTATAATAAAAAAGAATGACAGCAAGCGTTATTAGGGATATGGGGAAATTAGAATCTTTATACACTCCTGATGGAGATGTAAAATATTACAGCCACTTTAGAAAACAGTTTGGCAATTTCTTAGCAGTTAAACATAAACTTAACTACACGACTCAGCAATATCACTTCTAGGCAGTAACCCAAGAGAAATGAAAACATATGTTCACACAAAAACTTATGTGGGAATGTTCATAGGAGCATTATTCACGATAGCCAAAACCTGGGATCAATTAAAAAGTCCGTCAGCTAGTAAACAGATAAACAAAATGTGGGATACAAGCAGCAAAAAAGAACAAACTACTAATAGCAAAGATTAACTTCAAAATCACGTTAAGTGAAGGAAGCCAGGTATAAGACTATATATTGTATGATTCCATGTATATGAAATTCCCGCAGAAAGCAAATCTATAGTTGGTTAGGGGTGACAGGGTCTGAGGACGAGATGAAGATTGATTGCAAATGAGCACAAGGGAGCTTTTCTGTGGTGATAGAAATATCCTAAAACTGGATGTGATGACGGATGCACAACTCTGTAAGTTCACTAAAGACCAAATAGTACTAACAGATGAATCTTATGGCATATAAATTATACTCTAATAAAGCTGCTAAAAAAAAAAGTTAAAAAAAATCTAGCCAGAATTCTCTGCAAACAGTAAGGAAGATAAAGAAGCCTGTCGTATATTAATATAAAGCTTCACCAGCTCTTTCTAGTCCTATTTTAGGTCTGTGCCCACAGACTCACATGCATTTATTTAGAGGCGTTATTGTGGCACAGATTACTGAACGTACCCCGACATCCACTCTCTGCTTCTTCCTTTAGTAATACTCTCTCCTGAATGTCACCTGGGCTCATGGTTGTTTATCCATCTAAAGATTATATTTCCTAGTCATCCATGAAGCTTGATGTGGCCATATGATTAAATCTGGCAGTAAGAAAGGTGATCTATGCCATTTCATACTTGTGCCCCTAAAAGGGAGGGTGTATCCTCTCTTCCTCTTCCCTGTTGTCAGGGAGATGGCAGGAGCTCAACAACTCCTTGAACTCACAGATGGCAGCAGCTGTGAGGAGGCATAGATGCTGCTGGCCTTGGACTTCTCAATCCTAGACTGTATATAAGAAAAACACTGAATTTTAGGATAATGAGATCACATTTTAGAAAATAAAGAATGGAGTTCATCCCTCAACATTTGTCAACTGTAAAGTATCTTAGGCAGCAACTATCTTTATGAACTGTTTGCAGACCAGCAATAAAAATGTTCTTATCTAATTATAGAAAAATGTATGCAACAACTTCTGTTAGTTTTCAATATTTAAGATCTGTTGTAGATAAATATGCTGGGAAATCTATCCTGGACACTAGATGTATCTAAAGTCTATGTATGTAAAGATTGTTCCACAAAGTTACTGAATTTTTGTAATTTGCTTCTATCTTTCAGGTGTTAAGACTATTTTCTGAAACAATGAATTGTCATTTTTTTTCCATACAAACACTGCCATTAAAACAACACTAAGTAAAAATCTGTCCTTTTTCTGTTCCTATGGTTACTCCAGGGAAACTTTTAAGATAAGTTATATAGCACAAAAAACCTTTTGTAAACAGCTCATTTATAGAGAGCAGCTAGGTATTTACTTAATTGCTGACCAGTTTAAATTAGGACCATGGCTGGTAATTAACCAGGAGAAGAGCTACAAGTCAGAAGACACTGCCCTTTTCTCTACCACAGAAGTTACAGCCTTGGAAAATTTCCACAAAGTAAGGGTTTGCTACACATATTTACCTTATCAGGAAGATTGTATCTCAGAAAAGGTATGTTGTTCTTCAGGCAAGACAAGAGAAACTGCCCGTCCTAACTGACGTCCACAGAGACATACTTCTATCTCTAGAAACACAGGTTTAGTGCTGCTACCTCATTTACAAGGCAATCAAATGCAAGTCAAAACCTCTGGGGAAAACAATCTAAATCCTTACAGTTACATTATGGTATATCTGTCTCTTATAAATAGCATGTAGAGGTAAACTATGCTGGCCACCTCTACTTAGACTCCAGAGTACAGGCTGTGTTAACTCTAATAAAGAGACAAACGCTTTCACATAGTGCCAAGCAATAATTGAACTTTGAATATTGATGCTGCTTAATGAGGGGAACAGCAGATGATGGAAATGAAGGCAATCAGAGACTGATGCCATTTAAATGGAATATATTTCAGTTGTTTTCAATATTTTCTAGGTTAAAAAATTGAAAACATACAGACTACATATATCTGAAATACGTTTCATTGTTAAATGAATCCATTTCTGACCATCTTAGAAGAGACTGGAATTCACAGCTATTTTCAACTAATTTGCATGCTTCATCTCTTAAACTGACATCAATTTTCCATATGAAATAAACTTAGCTAATTAGATGCAGCTGGCACTGTCCCAAACAGATTGTTCGTGCCCTATTCATCTGCAGTTGGTTATAAGACATTTCTACATGTGGGTGTGTTCTTTTCAGAGAATACTGAAACTTCTTGAGATCCAAGACCACATATTTGGCTTTTTCTGATATCTCTTGTAATAAGGCATGATATATCCTGGCCATTTATAAACAGACAATTCCAGCTTACACAAAGATAAAACAAATATTGATTCTTTGGGCATATCTTTGAGTTGCTTTCAAAGGACAATGGATGTGTGCTCATTTGTCCATATTCTCTTGCCCAGTCCCTTTTATGAGACAAATTTGAGAGGCCACTGGCTGGGAAAACTAGAATACAACTATTTGTCTCATTGGGATATGGAGCACATGGCTTGCATCTCATTAACACTTGCCAGCCTTTGACCAATCTTTTGTATTTTTTTTTTTGTAGAGACAGAGTCTCACTGTACCGCCCTCGGGTAGAGTGCCGTGGCGTCACACGGCTCACAGCAACCTCTCACTGTTGGGCTTAGGCGATTCTCTTGCCTCAGCCTCCCGAGCAGCTGGGACTACAGGCGCCCGCCACAACGCCCAGCCATTTTTTTGTTGCAGTTTGGCCGGGGCTGGGTTTGAACCCGCCACCCTCGGCACATGGGGCCGGCGCCCCACTCACTGAGCCACAGGCGCTGCCCAATCTTTTGTATTTTTGATTTTATCTAAACAATGCGTTCACAAAATCATAAATGCTTACCCCACTCAATATATACTTTAAATTTTCTAAGGCAAAAATCAAATCTTACCAATTTACTCACTTGACCTATAAAGCAAAAACAGGGCTGCCAAGAGTAAGAGCTACCATGAAAGGGAGTACCAAAAACACAGCAATAAGAGGAAGTTTCCACACTGAATAGGGATTTTTGTACTACCTGGAGCCTAATCAGCACATCACAGAAGCTTCAGGGGAAAACTAGGATATCTGGAATAAAACAAGTCCTGGTTCTGGAGATTTGAAAAATCCCCGTCTCCATGGTCATCTTTATGTCTGTTCTACATCATCAAAGGCAGGCATAGCCTGACATCTGGACACAGTAAGCACCTCTTAGCCCTCAGTCATGTGCCTATATTCAGCAACTTAGAAGAACCATAGGATTGTCAAGAGAGCTTTGACTTTTATAATAATAAATTTTGATTCAATTATATAACAGGAGTATTTGGGAGGTTTTCAACATCCCAAAATCTAGTAAGAAAGATGGTATCATTACTAAGTAGATAATATGCTCATGAAATTTATCTGGTCTTATAAAAGGTTATATGCTTTAGTGAAAAATCCCTCCCCAGATTTTTATAGGTGAATGAGACCCTATTTTACAGAAAAATAAAGTTTGGTAAAGATAACAAAATTACTCAACTCACACAAATTTGCATCCAATTTAGCTATTATATAATATTATTTCTGTACAGACACCACAGAACAGTTTGTACTCATTATTAAATTACATAAAGGTTTGCTTTCTTAAAAAAAACTGAGACCTCATGAGAATTTAAAACTTTTGTACAAAAACATTATCAAGAAATTGAAAAGACAACCTACACGATGAGAGAAATTAAGTCATATAGCTGATAAGAATTTGCTATCCAAAATATATAAAACTCTTACCCTCTTTTTATACAAGAGCAAAAAGACAATCCAATTGCAAAATGGGCAAAGGATTTGAATAGATATTTTTCCCAAAATAATAAACAAATGGCTAACAAACACATGAAATGATACTCAATGTCCTTAGTTATTATGGACATGCAAATAGCAGTATCATTCAACAAAGGGGTGAAATAAACATTAATGATTCTCAACTAGATATGGAATTCTACTAGTTTTACCTTTATCATCCATACAAACTGTGACTGAATCAACCTGTTAGCCACTTCACTGGCTGCCACACCTGATCTTAGAGCTTTCTAATAAGCATGCCATATACTTGATCCAAACTGCTTAGCTTTTTATCATCTCAAACCCTTTTATAATGATAAAGTTTAAATTATTCCCTAAAAGTAACACTGTTTAACAGTTGCCTTCCAAACTAACTCCATGATAGTTCTCCACTAAATTCAACAGTCTATAGATAGTTCTCTCAGCAACATTTCAGTACAAAGTCTTCAAATTGCAATCATTTTTAAAACTCCAGTTATGTTGGATTGCAAATTAATACAGCCTTTTTGGAAAGAAGTATGGAGAATTCTCAAAGAGTTAAAAATTGACCTTCCACTTGATCCCACAATTCCATTACTAGGCATCTACCCAAAAGAAAAAAAAAATCATTTTACCACAAAGACATTTGCACTATTATGTTTATCGCAGCTCAATTCATAATCACCAAGATATTGAAACAATCTATATGCCTATACTCACAAATGGGTAAATAAACTATGACATATGTATACCATGGAATACTATTCAGTCATAAAGATGGAAACTTTACATCACTTGTATTTACCTTGATGGATTTGAAGAATACCCTCCTAAGTATCATTACAGTAGAAAAGCAAATGTCCAATGCACTCAATACTAATATGAAACCAGTACACAAACAACTACATGCCCACTCAAGAGAAAAACACAATTAAATTCAAGTGAGGGGGGGAAAGGAGGAGGAAGAGGGAAAGGGGAGGAGAAAGGGGGTAGGGGGAGGGAGCAGGGACAGAAGAGGAGGACCAGGGTTTCATAAGCTCTCACCCAACGGGCACAGTGTAGGGGTATGTGGCTCCTCCATATACCTCTAGGCTCAACTACAACCTAGACTTGACCTAACAAATGCAACAATATAGTCTAATCCTTTGTCCATCATATTAAAGTGAAATTAAAAAAAAAAAATCCACCTACATCCAGTACTATATTGCTTTGTATAGTAATAGTACTAATTTATTTGTTCAGAATTCTCTCTCCCCATCACCTACATGAATCTTTCTATTTCCCAGTTATACTGTCATACATCTCAAAGTCCACTATCAAATACTCAAACAGAATAGCAGAATTTATAGGTCTATGTCACAGAAAAATGCATATCTGATATATACTCACATTTTCAATTCATAATTTTAGTATAAAATCTCATATATTTACCTGCACATTTAATAAATCCAGATTTTTATAGGGATGACCTACACTATAGAATGATATGTCATTCTACTGTATATGGGGTGGTGAAGCTTCAGGTACAAGCAACCGCCTTCTAGAGAGCTCTTACACTTATTGCACATGTGTGTCTCTGGGAATTCTAGAAAGAGGAAGAAGGAATTGCTCTGTTGCCTCTATACCTCTAATACATAAGAGAATTTATTTTAGAGGATACAAACAATGAGGAAAAAACACAGCTGCTGGAGTCAGAGGTTGGAATTTGGAATATAAATGTCACCTTTGTCACTTAATTCTAAAGTCTTAGTTTCCTTAACTTCTCATACCCTTAGTTTCTTCATAAAAGGCATGTACCTTTTACCTCTTTGGGACAAAGTAGGTGCTAATCAAATAAATGTTTCTCCTGTATTAGTTGTTTCCCATTCTTCTTAACTTGAAGGCAGGTTTCGGTTTTATTTCTTTCTAGACAAAACACCTAGCATAGCAGGTGACATAAAGTGTATGTTCCATAAATGTACACTTAACGAACATAAATTTAAATATCTATTTTTATGGGGTGGCGCCTGTGGCTCAAAGGAGTAGGGCCATCCCCATATACCAGAGGTGGTGGGTTCAAACCCGGCCCTGGCCAAAAACTGCAAAAAAAAAAAATCTATTTTTATGTTTTAAAACGTTTTATCTGCCTCAGGGTTTTATTCCTTGTTTTATGGTCCTAACATTTCCTTTACTAACTTTACTGGCACAAGTAATACAATGTGATGACTTGTTCACCTGGTTCTTATATTCAGACCTATATTGTATACTTTGCTCATTCTGACTGTTTTAATATCATGACTAACACCTGATAATTTTGCTTGGTACAAGTGGATCAATACTTTTAAAAGTTCCAACTTTTCTTTTTGTGCATTTGTTTCTTTTTCTTTCTTTCTTTTTTTTTTTTTTGAGACAGAATCTCACTGTGTCACCCTGAGTAGCATCATAGCTCACAGCAACCTCAAACTCTTGGGCTTGAGCAATCTTCTTTGTCTCATCTTCCCAAGTAGTTTGGACTACAGGCACACACCACTACACCCAGCTAGTTTTTCTGTTTCTTTTTTTTGTTGTTGTTGTTTAGTAGAGACAAGGTCTCATTCTTGCTCAGACTGGTCTCAAACTCCTAAGCTCAAGCAATCCACCTGACTCAGCCTCCCAGAGTGCTAGGATTACAGGTGTGAGCCACCATGCATAGCTCATCTCTTTTTTCTTATATTTTTGTCCAGCTTTTTCTATTTATAATAAAGTATTTATAATATGACACTTTTTTTGAGACAAAGTCTTTCTCTGTTGCATGGTTAGAGTACAGTGGTATGATAGCTCACTGCAACCTAACCTCAACTCTTAGGTTCAAGCAATCCTCCCACTTCAGCCTTCCAAGTAGCTGGGACTATAGGCATATATCACCAGGCCTGACTAATTGTTTCTAGTTTTTGTAGAGACAGCTCTCACTATTGCCTGGGCTGGTCTCAAACACCTAAGCTCAAGTGATTTTCTCACCTTAGGTTCCCCAAGTGCTAGGATTACTGTGCCCGGCCAATATAACAAACTTTAATATATGCATTGTTTTGGTTAAGAAATTAAAATGGCCAGGTAGAAATAAGTTTTCTAGCCCAATTAACTGTTTATTTTAATTACATAATGGTTAGAACTATTACTATTATAATCTTACAGAAGCAGAGATGTGTAGTGAACTTTCAATATACAGAATCCCCCTGCCCCCGAGAAACACTCTTATCCCCTTTTCTTAACAATTTGAATAATTTCTAACACACAGAAAAAGTTAAAGAACTTTACAATGAGCACCCATGTACCCATCACTCAGGTTTTACTTTTAACACTTTAATGTATTTGCTTTATCACTGTCCCTCTATCCATCTGTCTACCCACTTTGTGTTTGATGCAATTCATAGTGGCAGACATTAGTACATGTTCTCCTAAATCAGTGGTTCTCAATCTTCCTAATGCCGTGCCCTTTAATACAGTTCCTGTGGGTTGCGACCCACAGGTTGAGAACCGCTGTTCTAAATACTTCAATATACATATTATTAGAGATTTCTCATTGTTTTTTGTCTTTTTTGGAATAAAACTTACATGCAATGAAATGGATAAACCCTTACCAAGATCTAGAGCACATCATCTTCCATTCAGTCCTTTTTGGACTGGCTCTTAGAAGGCCTGGATCCTCCCTCTGATAGTTATTTCCTTTAGAGAAGCTTAAAGGTTGTTACAGGTAGGATCAGCTATACCATAAAACTATCAATCATTTCCTAAATTTTGAATGTTAAGCACATAATTCAGAATACTTGTGATATTGGGACAGGCTGAGAAATGCGTTTTGGTCTTCATCCTTGCCAGAGTCCCTAAAACCCTTGTAATTCCTAAGTGATAAAAGAAGCATCTTTTGTTATATTAGTTCTGTGCCCCCACTTCCTGAAATAGTTCCAGAACATAAAGTCAGTGGAAGGAGTGTCTTTTGTTATTCATAACGAGCCCCTTGCAATCATTCCTGGCTTACCTTATTGAGGTGACTTTTGAAAAGCCCCTAAGGAAAGGGGTGCTAGGAGGCCCAAAAGGGTTTAAACTTTCAAACCATCCTCCTCCCCTGGAGGGGAGGAGAGAGGAATTAGAGATTGACTTAATCACCAGTGGCCAATGATTTAACCAGTCTTGATTACATAATGAAGCCTCCATAAAAACCTAGAAGGATTGGGTTCAGGGAGCTTTCCAGTTGGTGAACATGTGAAGGTGCTGAGAGAGTGGCACGTCCAGACAAGGCGTGGAAGGTCCATGCCTCTTCTCCACACCTTGCCTATGCATCTCTTCCATCTGGCAGTTCCTGAGTTGCATCTTTTTGTAATAAACCACTAAAATGTAAATACGTGTCTCCATGAGTTCTGTGAGCTTTTCTAACAAATTAGAGCTCGAGGAGGTGGCTGTAGATACTCCTGATTTGGTCAGAAGAACAAGTCACAGCCTGGGACTTGCAATTGGCATGTTATATAGGAGACAATCTTTATAGGGATTGAGCCCTTAATCTGGGGGCTCTACCCTAACTCTGTGCTACTGTCAGAATTAAATTGTAGCATACCCAGTTAATGTTTGCAGAGAACTGGTGGTTGGGGGGAGGGGGAATACCCCACACATCTGACTGGTGTCAGAAGTATCAAGAATAGTGGTACAGTACAAAGAAAAAACTTTTCTTTCAGTTGGCCTAGAGAAAAAGCTATAGTTTTTCCTATATACTGCCCAAACAGAATGTGTGAAGATTCACTGATGTTACGGCAGCAGAGATCAGACAAGATTCCCCTTGATGTGACCTCCAGAACTTGTATACTGTCAGCCAAGTAAACTCCTAACAACTCTTACTGAGTTTCTAAGCCAAACAGCTTTTCAGTAAATTCTTTTTTCCATCTAATTGCTAGAGTTGATATCTGTTGCATGCAACCAAGCAAACTTGACTAGTCTACTGATACTATTTAAATACCCCTTCATTAACAATAAAATGTTTGGGGAGGGGGGAGGTAAGTGGAGGGAGGGGGATTAATGGGATTACACCTGCGGTGCATCTTACAAGGGTATATGTGAATCTTAGTAAATGTGGAATGTAAAGGTCTCAGCAAAATAACTAAGAAAATGCCAGGAAAGCTATGTTAACTAGTGTGATGAAAATGTGTCAAACGGTCTATGAACCAAGTGTATGGTGCCCCATGATCATACTAATGTACACAGCTATGATTTAATAAAAAAAAAAAAACACACACCAAAAAAACAATAAAATGTTTTCTTGGAATCTAAAAGAACTTAGAGATTCAGAACGCTAAAGTAGCCCAAAGAATGGAAGCAGACAGACATCACAGGCAGTTTAAATTTAAACTGTGTTATTTTTACTCTACCAGGGAAGCAGTTAAATACTTTAAGTATCTTTTCAAAGTGACACCTAGCAACTTAAGTTGCTTTTCCTTTTCAAACAGGAATTATTCTTTAAATCAACTGCAGTAGAATCTCTGTAAGTTGAACATTCAAGGGATTGTAATAAACTGGTCAACATGCAGGGATGGTCAACACAAGGAAATTCCAATGGTGCATATCCGGTCTATGAAAATTAGGTCAACTTAAAGTGGTGGTCAATGTGGAGAACTGGTCAACTATGGAAGTTCTACTGTGTGTGTACATCAATACTTGTAATGAATTAAGATTCCAATGTAAAATTCTTAATTATGGGGTTGAAGTTCATATAATTTAACTTCCTATCTAATGCTTGGGTTTCCTCAGGAGTATCACTAAGTGACTAGCCACTGCTTGAACACATGTAGTAATTTATTAGGTATTCAGAGGAATTCGCTAAATTTCTGGTAGATAGTTCTAATTCTAACACCCCCCCCCATACTGAGTTGAAATCTGTATCTCTAGTATTTCTACTCCTTAATCACAATTCTGCAACTTCCACACAATTGTCCTTCAAAAATCTGAATACTATTACTAGACCCCCCCAAATTTCCCTCTCCCAGTAAGCACTTTCTCCTCTGTGGGATTTCTTCTATGCCACCCTGAACCCTCCACTCTTGCTATATTCCAAGTGTTTTAAGATCATGGCATCTGTGATTATGATTTCTTTATTGCTCATTTTCTATGTTAAAAATTTTTCCATAATACATTTATATTACCCTTAAGATGACAAAATGATTTGCTTTTCAAAAAACACATCATAGGAATCATCAAGTATGTTCTGTAAAATGATGACTAAAATATGCCTCATGATGAAATCTATATTCAGATCTGAAAGGAAAAGTAAAAGGACAGAGTCAAAGCAGAATTGATGAAAATACTTTGTTTTTTTGGTTGCAGTTGTCATTGTTGTTTTAGCAGGCCTGGGCAGGGCTCAAACCTGCCAGCCTCAGTGTGTGTGACTGGTGCCCTACTCACTGAGCTACAGGCACTGAGCCAGCCTAGTGTTTTTTTTTTTTTTTTTTTAATTTGGCCGGGGCTGGGTTTGAACCCGCCACCTCCGGCATATGGGACCGGCGCCCTACCCGCTGAGCCACAGGCGCTGCCCAACCAGCCTAGTGTTTTTGACAAAGCCATAAAATGAATGACTTTCCTGCTTAAAATCTTTTAAGCAGTTTTCCATTGCCCTTTGTATAAAGCCCAATTTCCTTATCAAGAACAGTAGGGTTCTTCACCATCTGGTTCCTACTGTGTTCTCTAGACCAATCTCAAACTCCTCTTTGCTCCCCTTACCCTGCACTCTAGGTTCCATTTATTTAACTTCTTTAAGTTCTTCTTTTGCTCATCTCTGAGACTTTGAATATATTTTCTCCTCTTCTTAGAACACTCTTCTCTTTACCCTCATTCTCTGGTGAGTAAATCCTACTCATTTGATGCTTCTTTCCTCCCACCCTAAATTAGTTCTCCTTGTATGTTCCCATAGAACCCAGGACCCCTAATTTAGATGAGGTTTCCCTATATACACACAGAGGGCTCGATGCTCCCTCTCTCTGCAAAAACTCATACCCGTTTTTAGGTGAGTATGTGTTTAATACCTATCTTGCTTGCTAGATTTTAAGTCCTAATGAAGGCAGGCATAGCATTTACCTCGCTTTTATTTTTAGTCTTAGCACTAACGCATTACTGGGCACGAAGTAATAATAAATACTCCATTTTTAAAAGGCTTCATTAAGCTTATAATTGCAAAAAATCTATTAAGATATTGTTAAGATGTGACACTGGATGGTCGCTGTAAATACACTTGCTCAGAACAAGACTCCTTTTTCTATATATAAAGCATAAAGCCAAGCAGGAAACTTTTGGATTTTAGACAAACAATTATTTTACTATTTAAAAAACTTAAATATAGGCCAGGTATGGTGGCTCATGCCTATGATCCTAGCACTCCGGGAGGCTGAGGAGGGTGGATTTCTGAGCTCAGGAGTTCAAGATCATCCTGAGCAAGAGCAAGATCCAGTCTCTAAAAATAGCCAGGTGTTGAAGCAGATGCTTATAGTCCCAGCTACTCAGGAGGCTGAAGCAAGAGGAACACTTGAGCCCAAGAGTTTGAGGTTGCTGTGAGCTATAATGCCATGGCACTCTACCAAGCAGGACAAGATGAGACTATGTCTCAAAAAACAAACAAAAAAAAAATCCATGCTTTAAAAATTAAAAAAACTGTAATTATAGAGTTGACAGCTAACTTAATCACTCTCCTGGGAAAGTGCTGAAGTGTAGAAAAGATCAGATTCTTATAATCAAAGGGATACGGAATCAAAGAAATATTGAGTCTACTATTTAATCGGTGAGTACAAAGCACAAATGTGTATTTTGAATGATTAATAGCACAGCCCTAGAGCCAGAGTGCCTGCATTCAAATCCTGACTTAGTTTCCAGCCACTGTGACCTTGAATTAGTTTCTTAATCTGTACTTTAGTTTCACTGTCTGTAAAATAAACCTAAAAATTTGCACTAACCTTGTAGAGTTGTTGTGAGGATTAAATGATTTAAAATGTTATATGTGTTATTTATTTTATTCTGTATCTATATTAGTGCTGTAAAGATGAAACCCAGTCTATCATACCATAGGATTTATACTCTGTCTTTTATGTTTCTTATTATGTCAATTCTCTTTCATCTCAATTTGTGAGTTCATTCATTTTTTTTTTTCCCCTACTCTAAAACTTCTAATACAAAGTCAGTACAGAATCAAGACATAACATTTATTTTTTCAGCTGGGTGCTGTGGTGGCTTATGCCTATAATCCCAGCACTCTGGGAGGCTGAGGCAGGTGGATCACTTGAGCTCAGGAGTTCAAGATCAGCCTGAGCTAGAGCACAACCTCCGTCTCTTAAAAAAAAAAAAAAGAAAGAAAGAAAGAAAATAGTTGGGCATTATGGCGGGTGCCTGTAGTTCCAGCTACTCAGGAGGCTGAGGCAAGAGGATTGCTTGAGCTTAAGAGTTTGAGGTTACTGTGAGTTATGATGCCAGAGCACTCTACTGAGGGCAACAAAGTGAGACTCTTGTCTCAAAAAAAAAAAATTTAGGCAGATGGAATGAGTGACACTTCATAGTGAAATATTAATATCACTCCAAATTTGCATAGTCTTTAGAAACTCAATACTTTATACTTAAATCCATTGAGAGTTGAACCATTTTTATTATTTCCTCTTAACAGAAACAAAATGGATAACTTTCATTTATTCTCTTTGCTTATTTGACCAATTTTAGTAGAATAGCTGCCATATTTTGACCTGATAAGGATGAGAAAAAGTCCTTGTCTTTTGCATGTGTCTGTAACCACCAACCTGGGTCTAGTCTCAATAACTCTGTCTTTATCAAATGTAGTATTCCAAGCTCCATTTCTATCAGTAATAAGGATGTGTGAACACCTATCCTAAAGTAATAGATGAAAGTCTTTCCTAGGAGAAAAATGACCTTGGAAGTGAATTTAATTCAGCCATGCCCCTCTTAACTAGATTAAATATATTTAGATCCTTTCCAGGCTTCTCTCTTAATCTCCTCTTTGGACCCTTCCTATCACCAGGAAAGCTGGCCATTGAAAATATTTAATTCTTGCATAACTATCTTGAGCACTAAGTTATACCTTGCTTTTCAAATCTCTTTTGAAGAGTTCAAGTCAATGACAAATTGGACTACCCATTTACAGATGACATTAAACCACTTTAAGTGGAAGATATATTTTCTGCCACTTTAATAGGAAGGAAGCTGAGCAGCCTACACCCAAGAGAGAAAGCAATTTGCACCTTCCAGGCAGTGGCAATACAAATGATCCTTTTACATGATGGAATCAAATTAATATAAGTGTGACTGTTAGGATGGAGAGCACTGTAGAGCTTTTGTTCAAATTTTAACTACTTAGAGGAATTATTCTGATTCCAGTGTTCATCCTATATTGTGCAGTTTTAACACTGCCTTGTAGATACAGAATCTCGAATTATCAAAATTGTGGTCATAATCTACCAGCTTGGAGTACTTTGATAGCTTAGTAAACATACCTGGACTTTCCTCTTACTAATCCCCCCACCAGCCCTCCTCCATTATAATTCTCAGGCTATAATTATGAAGCAAAAAAATGATGTGCAGGTGCATTAATGCACTTTTCTAGCAGTAGAATGCATGTGCTCAAACAGAGCGTTAGTGACTTGGAGATATTTTTAACTTCTATACTCAAAGAACAGTCAGGGAAGTATTTGCCACAAACTGTTAAAACAGGCTCTACAAGTGGGAGACTTTCTTGGCCATTAATAATAGGATTATTCCAGAAGAGGATTTTTGAGTATAAACAGAGGACTCCAACTTTCTGAAACTTGACCTTCTAGGCATTCTGTGTAACTGATAATTATTAAAATCCTGATTAGGAAGTATCTCTAGTGAAATGTTACAAAGAGGAAAAGTAAGGCTGGCAGGTTTGAAATGGGTTGGGGTCAGCTGAACAACAATGGCAACTGCAACCAAAAATAGTTGGGCGTTGTGGCGGGCGCCTATAGTCCCGGCTACTTAGGAGGCTGAGGCAAGAGAATCACTTAAGCCCAAGAATTTGAGGTTGCTGATCTATCTATATTCATATCTATTTTTTATTTTTGCAGTTTTTGGCCGGGGGTTGGGTTTGAACCCGCCACCTCTGGTATATGAGGCCAGCGCCCTACCCCTTTGAGCCACAGGCACCGCCCTGATCTATATTTTCTAACCTACCTAGTACATACATTGATTTTCTTTTATTGTTTTCTGGACCCCAGGAATTTTTTGATAAAGAGATTACCTCTGAGTAGTAAATTTATCAGCAAATAAAATGTTTTATTTCTGTGTTTGTTTTTATTCTTATGTATTTTCCAAATTTTCTACCATCAACATTAGTTCTTAACAAGTAAAAAATACATTAAAATGCACAAATAACAAGGAATAGAACATTTTGACAAGAGTCATTTAAGTAAATACAAACAGCTATTCATTTTGTAATATTCATTAATCAACCTTACTGACCATTTACCTACTTAAAACCTTCATCAGGGCTTGGTGCCTGTAGCTCAAGTTGCTAAGGTGCTAGCCACAGATACCAGAGCGGGTGAGTTCAAATCCAGCCCGGGCCTGCCAAACAACAATGACAACTGCAACCAAAAAATAGCTGGGCATTATGGCAGGTGCCTATAGTCCCAGCTACTTGGGAGGCTGAGGCAAGAGAATTGCTTAAGCCCAGGAGTTGGAAGTTGCTGTGAGCTGTGATGCCACAGCACTCTACCCAAGGCAACAGCTTGAGGCTCTGTCTCAAAAGAAAAATAAAAAACCTTCATCAAAAGCAGTGATTTTCAACCAATGTGCCATCAGAGAATCTTAGGTATACCACAAAATTTTTAAACATCATTAACTAAATTATTTTTGAAAGAAGTTCAAAGCTCAGTAAGTTTATTCTTTTTTATTTCAAACTTTTTTTTTTTTGATCAACATAATTTAAGTGTGCCAAGGAAGTTTAATTATAGGTTCAAGTGTGCCTTGAGATTAAAAAAAAAAAAAAGGTTGAAAAACGCTGATCTATAGCATTGAAAATATCAGTTACTTGGTCTGACACACAAAAGCTTTCACAATCAACACCTACTTTCTCACTACTTCCTGGTCCTCCCCAACACTCCACATTTTAGCCAGATGGAACGAGTTAAAATTCTTGTGTTACCTCTTTCTCCTGTGTGCCTCTCAAAGTGTAATTCCTTCTCTCTGAAACATCTTTTCCTCCCCCTGACAACCTGACAAATTTCTATTTTTTCTTTAGAATTCTGCTCAAAAGTTTCCATCTTTAAGTAAGCACGGATTATGCATTGCTGATGGGCATATTAACTGACACAACCTTTAAGGAAAGTAATTTGGCCTTGTGTATCAAAATTACAAATGCACATATCCTTCAACTCAGCATTTTCATTCCTAGGAATTTCACCTTCAGATGTACTCACACACTCCTATGAAATGAGGATACATAAGAGAATTCACTGCAGCATTGTAGCAGCAAAATATTGGAAAACAACCTACTTACCTACATATAGGGAGTTACTCTGTAACTTTCAAAAGAACAAGGACACCATTTGTGAACAGACATGAAAAAATGTCTAATACATATTGTTAAGTGAGAAAAGCAAAGGATAAAACATAAAATGGGATAGCAGAAGCTCTGTAGAAACAAAGGGAAAGAACATACACCAATTTTCTTATATGTATAAAAATGTTTCTAGAGGGTGGCGCTTGTGGCTCAAGGAGTAGGGCGCCGGTCCCATATGCCGGAGGTGGCGGGTTCAAACCCAGCCCCCGACCAAAAACCAAAAAAAAAAAATGTTTCTAGAAGGATACCTTTTAAAAAATCTAGTAACATTGCTGAGACAATAGGAATGGGGTGGAAACTACAGTGGATACCATTTCATATTTGTTGAAGTTTTGAAACCACGTGAATATACTGCTTATTTAAAAAGTAAAATTATTAAAGTTTAAAAATCAAAATACCTGTACTAAAAAAGTGCCCATGTCTTATGAAAATACCTCTAATTCTAATACCCCCCTCCATCATTCTTCTATTTATTCAATGCTGGCTAGGGACACTGTGACTGCTAACACTGTGTGCCAGGCACTATGTAAGGTAAAAAGGAGAAATAAAAACACCTATGAGGAAAATGGACATTAGCACACAGAAACTCAGAAAGCAGATAGAATATTCCATATCAGTGAGTGCCCAGGGTGGAGGAGGTGACAGAAGCACAAAGGAGAGGGGGCACCTACGCATTTCTAACATCACTGGCTCACAAATGTTTACGTGGCTGTTTCCCACACTAGACTGTTACCTCGTTGAAGGTTTTTCAAAGCTTAAAGTGTTGTGCTTTTAGGAGGTATGCATGTTATAAATCAATTAAAGTGTAACAGAACCACTGCATTATTTTTTCAACGTTTAAGAGTTAATTAAGGGCGGCGCCTGTGGCTCAGTGAGTAGGGTGCCGGTCCCATATGCCGGAGGTGGCGGGTTCAAACCCAGCCCCGGCCAAAAACCACAAAAAAAAAAAAAAAAAAAAAAGAGTTAATTAAGTACTCAGCTAACTCTAACCTGATTCCACAATCTATTTTTATAAAAATTAGGTATATGGGTCTAAAGATTTAAAGACAACCTTCCATATCTTAGTGTTTACATACTTACGAATGTATCTGTCACAAACCATGATAATGTAGAGCTATGATTTTCTCCCCAATACTGTTCATTAAACATGTATAGATGATGTGCCACGCACAATCCTGGGCTGGAGATACAATGGTAAACAAAAACAGACAGCTCTGCTCATGAAGATTACAGGTTTGCAGAGGTTAATCAAATAATCATACAAGTTCCACAAGTATTTTTCCATATAGTCAAGAGGAAGAGAGAAACTGGAAGGCCTGGTCAAGATCTCTCCTAGCGAGCCATAAGAAAAGAAAGGTTTCTAAAACCTCTGTGCCTTGGATAATATAAAAGAAAGGTTATTTTAGGGGGTCATGAAGAGCTTAGACAGAAAAAAAAAAATCTTTGTTTTCCTGAAACTCTAACTGAAATTGATCAGTTGCTTCAATTATAAATGTAGGCAATAACCCACTATAGTATTTGTGATTTTGCCACCAACAGATCTTACAGATATTTTCATTCACATTATGGATGTATTTCATATTTATCAAAATAGTTTGTATTTATTATTTTAGAGTTTTAATATGTTTGCTATCATATCTTGTTACGTAATATGTTAATAAAGAATATATTACTATAACATAAACCTGATGTTTATTTTATGATTACATTTTAATATAATTGGTTTCTTTTGCAATCTTATGTATTTTATACATTTAAAAACACTTTTTTGGGCTTAGTGCCTGTGGCTCAAGCGGCTAAGGCACCAGCCAAATACACCTTAGCTGCCAGGTTCAAATCCAGCCTGGGCCCGCCAAACAACAATGATAGCTGCAACAGAAAAATAGCTGGGCATTGTGGCAGGCACCTGTAATCCCAGCTACTTGGGAGGCGGAGGCAGGAGAATTGCTTGAGCCCAGGAGTTGGAGGTTACTGTGAGTTGTGATGCCACAGCACTCTACCCAGGGCAACAGCTTGAGGCTTTGTCTCAAAAAAACCCCCAAACAAACAAAAAACATTTTTTGGCTTAGTGTCCATAGCTCAGTGAGTAGGGCGCCAGCTACATACACTGAGGCTGGCAGGTTGAAGCCTGGCCCAGGCCTGCTAAACAATAATGACAACTGCAACCAAAAAAAAAAAAAGAATTAGCCAGGTGTTGTGGCGGGTGCCTGTAGTCTCAGCTACTCGGGAGGCTGAGGCAAGAGAATCACTTAAGCCCAAAAGTTTGAGGTTGCTGTGAGCTGTGATACCACAGCACTCTACTGAAGGCGACATAGTGAGACTCTGTCTCTAAATGAATAAATAAATAGAAATAAATAAAAATATTTTCTGATCAGGGGTCCTTGGACTTAATGAGACTGCCAAAGAAATCCATGATCTCCCCCTGACCAAATTTTTGCAAATCCTTGGGCTATAAAGATGAATCAGGTTGGGATAACAATGTTGGCACATCCTAGAATTTCATGGCAAGAGATTTCTGGTTTTAATTACCTTTGGAAGGAATGGGAAAGAAGAGTGCCAACTCATTTCAAAATTCCAAGTAAAATGAAAAGGGGAATAGAGAGTTTGGTAAGTTTGAATTTCCATTTATATTTTATTCCATTTTCCAATTTTTGATTGACAAATCTATAAATATACACTGTATATGTATTCACCCCTACAGTTTTGGTGAATATTACCTATGTGTGCTATTGAGAAACACAACGTTTATATATTTTATGTAGCTAACCTAACTATGATGATCACATGAAAGGTCCATTATTTAAGTGGTAGGTTATTGTTCCATGAACAGTCAATTCCCCTTCCTCTACCCTCTTTGGTTGGAGTACACCTTCCCGCCCCACTATGTTGGAAGTGGCCTTCTGATTTGCTTTGGTCAATGGAACACAAGACAAAAATCAAAGTGTGCTAGATCTAAGCCAAAGCATTCAACAGATATCAGGTGTTTCCACTGAACTAGGAACTTCCGAACTCTGCTGCAAGAACATGCCCCAGGCAGCCTACTAATCACAGAGGAGTAAGAAGTATGGAGCTGATCTAACTAAATCTGTGCCTGGAGTTAAACTCAGCTATACTCAGCTAATGCCTGGCCAAGACCAGCCAACCAGAGCCACCCAAAAACTTACAAGGAAAGATAAAGGGTGCTTACTGTTTATGTATACCTTAGATTTATGTTCTTTCCTGTGCAGCAATATCTAACAAAGAAAATATGATACAAGTATTCTTCAACAACTTGGCCAGATTAACTAATGATCTCCATTTCCTCTACCAAGAAGTGTGATACCCTAAGCATGCTGAACTCTTGTCACTGTTTCCACAACTGAGTTCATGCTTAAAAACAGTTTACTGGGTTGGGCATGGTGGCTAATGCCTGTAATCCCAGCACTTTGGGAGGCCAGACCAAGGCAGAAGGATCATTTGAGGCCAGGAGTTAGAGGCTGCAGTGAACTAAAATCTTGCCACTGCACTCCAACCCACCACACAGACCAAGAACCTGGCTCTTTAAAAAATAAAAAAGTTGGGTGGCACCTGTGGCTCAAAGGAGTTAGGGCACAGGCCCCACATACCGGAGGTGGCGGGTTCAAATCCAGCCCAGCCAAAAATTGCAAAAAAAAAAAAAAAAAAGTTAATTGTATTTGTTTCCAAACCTATGTCCATAAATGAATGTAAAAAGAAACTGAATTATTATTTCTATCAGGGGTCCTCAAACTTTTTAAACAGGAGGCCAGTTCACTGTCCCTCAGACTGTTGGAGGGCCAGACTATAGTTTTAAAAAACTATGAACAAATTCCTATGCACACTGCACATACCTTATTTTGAAGTAAAAAAACAAAACAGGAACAAATAAAATCACACCGCTTCATGTGACCCGCAGGCCATAGTTTGAGGACCCCTGCTAGTATAAACACTAATTTGAATGGTTTGGAAAAACTTGCCAAAGATGAGTGCTTCAATACAAGTCATTGTCACATTAAATGGTAGCAATGCAACCATCAAAAATGTAAAAAAAATAAAATAAAAATCTCTATAAATTTTGCTGGTAGATTACTTCACAAGTATATTAATTTATTGTGCTTCTTAAGAAAACTGAAACGAGAAAGCATATGGATTTCAGAATTCCTATGGAAAGAAAAGGAATTAAAGGTTCTATGATAAAATTAATAATGAGTAATATGTTTTAAGTTAAAATAAATACATAAGTTAGAATGTACCATTTTTTATACTGCTTCTCCTGAAGCAACTGTTTCTATTAACCAACAACTACAGTCCTGACTTTGTCAGATAAGAAGGCTTCTAGAATACTTTGGGCTGCTAGAAATCCTATTATGGGCATAACCATTATCATGGCTACAGCATTTTATTTTTTTTTGGTTGTTGCAAATTCTGTTTATAAATCAGCTTGAAGTCCTTGTATTGAGAGTGAATGCTATTATAATTTGAATACAACTGGATTTCATATTGAGCTTCAACACTGTGGTGAGTTTTGAAACAATACTGGTTTCTTCAGTCATCATTTAAAATTTCTATTGAAATTTGATCCATTAGATTTTTAAAATACAATATTTAATATAAGGAATAAAACTTGAACTACTTAATCTGACTTATAAAGCCATCAAAACATGATGTGGCTTTAATTTTTTTCCCCCTCCCTCATCTTAGCAGTCTGCTGCTTGCTCACAGTGCTCCAACCATACAGACTCTTCGGTTTTACGAATGTATCAAGCTCTTCACCACTTTGGGACTTCTAAAGACATTTCCTCTGCCTGAGATACTTTTTCCTAATTTTCCCATGGATGTCACTCAGATCTTAAATGACAACAATGAGGCCTTCGCTGACTACTCAATACAAAACCTTCAAGTAATTACCACCTTTGTTTATATCCCTCCATTTTAAGTCTCTGTATAACATTTATCTCTAGCTAATGTTTGTGTCTTACCTTTCTGAACATTCACAATAGTTACCATGTCCTTCTTATTTATACCTAGATTCCCAGTACCAATAATATAATGTAGCATGTAACAACAGAAGAATGAGTATTTTTATTATTAAAATGAATGCAAATGTAGGTGGCTAAAACAAAACAAAACAGCTGGGCGCAGTGGCTTATGCCTATAATACTAGCACTTTGGGAGGCTAAGGCAGGTGGATTGCTGGAGCTCTGGACTTCCAGACCAGCCTCAGCAATAGCAAGACCTCATATCTACTAAAAAAATAGAAAACTAGCCAGGTGTCATGGGGAGCATCTGTAGTCCCAACTATTTGGGAGGGTGAGGCAAGAGGATAGCTTGAGACTAAGAGTTTGAGGTTGCTGTGAGTTATAATGCCACAGCACTCTACCCAGGGTGACAGAGTGAGACCCTGTTTCAATAAATGAACAAACAAAACAAAACAAACAAAAACCCTAGAATAATGCTTTCAACCACTAAAGACAACGTATGATTTTATAAAACAATTAAATAAAAATTAATGTATTATGTTTCATGACAACTGTTCTTATAACATCTTCTATAAAAAGATATATATATATTTTTTCAACATAGGATCTCACCCTCAGTAGTGCTGTGGCGTCATAGCTCATAGCAACCTCCAACTCCTGGGCCCAAGCGACCCTCCTGTCTTAGCCTCCTGAGCAGCTGGGACCACAGGCACCTGCCACAATGCCCAGCTATTTTTTGGTTGCAGTTGTCATTGTTTAGCAGGCCCAGGCTGGGCTCAAACCCAGCTTTTGTGTATGTGGCCAGAACCCTACAGGCGCCAAGCCATGATTTTTTTTTTTTGGTAGAGACAGAGTCTCACTGTACCGCCCTCAGGTAGAGTGCCGTGGCATCACACGGCTCACAGCAACCTCTAACTCCTGGGCTTATGCGATTCTCTTGCCTCAGCCTCCCGAGCAGCTGGGACTACAGGCGTGCGCCACAACGCCCGGCTATTTTTCTGTTGCAGTTTGGCAGGGGCTGGGTTTGAACCCGCCACCCTCGGCATATGGGGCTGGCACCCTACTCACTGAGCCACAGGCGCCGCCCATGATTTTTTTTTTTTGAGACAGTCTCACTATGTCGCTGTGGGTAGAGTGCTGTGGTGTCACAGTTCACAGCAACCTCAAACTCTCGGGCTTAAGCGATTCTCTTGCCTCAGCCTGCTAAGTAGCTATGACTATAGGCACCCACCACAATGCCCAGCTATTTTTTTGTTGCAGTTGTCATTGTTTAGCTGGCCTGGGATGGGTTCGAACCCACCACCCTCAGTGTATGTGGCTGGCGCCATAACCGCTGTGCTATGGGAACCAAGCCTATAAAAAGGTATTGTGAACTGACTTACAAATAACCCTACCCTAGTATCAAGTGTAGAAAAACTGTCAACATCTGAAACAGCATTAAATGCAGAAAAGTTATAGTTATTAGAATAGAAGCTGGTTTAGTAATTTCATATTTTATAGCAAAATAACCTAAATAATTTTTGGATGGTAAATTTATTTACAAAATCTTGTTAAAAGTTAATCTCTTTATTTCAAGATTTTTTAAAAGGAAGAATCAGTTTGGAATAATAACTAATATATGTAAACTTCTATGTTCCACATATTCTTAAGTGCTTTATATATATGTTAACTGATTTAATTTTCACAACAATCCTATAGGTGCTACTAACATGATTCCAAATTTTACAAATTAAATTTGTAAATATGAAGCTCAGAGGGGTTATGCAACGTATACAAAATGAAATAGCATATTGGGGGTGAGGTGGGATTGGACCCACGCAGTTTGGCTCCAATTTGTGCTAAGGGGCTTTGCTTTATAATATCTCAACTCACCTAACATTATTCAGATTCTTGGCAAAGGAAGCTAGAGTTGTGATTCAGGGATAGCAACTTAACTCTCTGCATATGGCAGAGCTATAAATCTGGATGCTATATGGCAGCAAAATTCTACCATGGGGGAAAAAAAAAGCCAAGAACCCAGGGACAGAAAGATATAAATAAAGTAGAAGAGAGAAGTTATGCTAGTGCCGTGGCTGATGCCCGTAATCCCAGAGCTTGGGGAGGATCCCTTGAGGCCAAGAATTCAGGAGCAGTTTGGGCAACATAGTGAAAACTATCTGGACAAAAACATAGATTGGGCAGGCCTGGTGGTCAATGCCTGTAGTCCCAGCTACTCAGGAGGCTGAGGCAGAAATATGCCTTCAGTCCAGCAGTTTGAGGTTGCAATTAGCTATGATCATGCCAAGGCACTCCAGCCTGGATGATAGACTGAGACCGAATTTCAAAGGGGTGGGGGAAGGGGAGAGGGGAAAAAGGCAGGAGGAGAGAGAAAGAGTGGTAGTGGGAGAGGGGGAGAGGGAGAAAAGGCAAGAGGGATAGAGAGAGAGAGGGAGAGAAATTTATTAAATGGCAACAAACAGGGAGAATGTCTGCCAACTCTGCCACCTAGCCTTGATTCTAAGGCAACAGACTCTAGTGTCCACATGACAAAACCTTTTAAGACAGCACAAGATTTTATCATTTGCAACCATAAGAACTCATCAGAAATGATAAACCAAATAAGGGAAGAATTTACTCTTTGGACTAAACTGAAATTGATAAAATAGTGCCGAGATGTGCATATGCTAAATCATTATGAGAAGAAAAAACGTTCAGATAACTTTTAAAAATGTGGATGAATCTTAATTGGTTTTATTATGTTTCATTATAATATTTGAAATGTATATCCAGCAAAGAGTTAGAAAGAACTGTATTGATTTTATTGTTTTCCTCATCTCTGACATATGTATATTGCTCTGAATTTTTTTTTTAATTTGGCATGCTTGCTGAAATCTCTTTGCCTCTCTTTGCCAACCTGATAAGGAGGAAGTAATTATAGAATGCTTACCCTCATCTCCCATTTATAGATCAGAGAAACTGTAGCTCTCAGAAAGAGCTCTCTTCCTTTGCTGGCACAGTGCTGCTATTTTGGTATCTGTCAGTTAAGAACATCTACCCAGTGCCAATATTGTACAGACATGTGATGGTCTGGTTAAACAGCTTTTGTTAAAGGACAGTGTTCCAAACACTGGACAGTTAATTCTCTTACAGTGATACTCAAATTTCTAGATGTGGCACACAGTAAAGCCAGAATATGTCATCTTTTATTCATTGTATTCTTGATATCTGACATTCCCATTCTCAAAGATAACTGACATCACAACAATTTTTCCAGTTTTATAAGATGGGAATTTTAACCAGGCGTGGTGGCTTATGCCTGTAATACCAGCACTGTGGGAGGCTGAGGAGGGAGAATTGCTTGAGCTCCTGAGTTCAAGACTTGCCTGAGGGAGAGTGAGACCCTGACTCCTTAAAAAATGGAAAAACCCAGCTGGGTGCCGGGGTGAGCACCTTTAATCCCAGCATCTTCCAGAGGCTGAGACAGTGGGATACCTACAGCCCGAGTCTCGAGGTTGCAGTGAGCTATGGTGCCACTGCACTCTTGCTCAGGGCATAGGGTGGGACTCTGTCTCAACAACAACAACAAAAAACAAAGAAATAAAAATAAAAAATAAGCAAGGAAATAAAAAAAATGGGAATTTTACAGTAATTTGCAACTTATCTCACTCTTCTCAGATAGGTCAGTTGCTGCTTTTTTCTAAATAATATTCATGCATTTATGCATTGCAAGAACTAACCAACACATATGAACTAATTACTTTCTTTTTCTTGAGACAGAGTGTCACTCCATCACAATGGGTAGAGTGCTGTGATGTCATAGCTCACAGCAACCTAAAACTCACTGGCTCAAGAGACTCTTTTGCACCAGCCTCCCTAGAAGCTGGGACTATAGGTGCCCACCACGAAGCCCAGCAAGTGGACTAATTTCTTTATTCACATTGGCATTGTCAAGTGTCTAAGTCAAGACCTCTGTGGAACTCTTTTCACTTGCATTAATAACCTTTAATTTTTTTCCATGGCCAACGTGGCCCTTGTCAATCCATTTCTGCCAGATTACTCCTCAGTAATTGATCCCACCTACTCAGCAGATGGTTTGGCCCATGTTGGTTTAACATTGCCTTCTCACCCACCTGAGCTCAAACCTAAGCTCTTCTGCACTATCTTCAGGTCAGAAGGTTTCAAGTTTCTTGTAGGTCTGATATCTTGATAGCCATTCCCTAACTAAGCCAAGTAATTCTTCAGGGTAGCCCAACTAGTTCATTTTCTCCTTTTGTCCTTTCCCCTTCCTTGCAGTCTCCTTAGCGCATTATCTACTCATCCCACTCCTTCCCTAGGCCTTCTCCAAGCAGTTTGAACAGCCCTTCCCATATTACCCTGTTTCCCCGGAAATAAGCCATCCTCCGAAAATAAGACCTACTTACAGGAAAGATAAGACGTCTCCTGAAAATAAGACCTAGCGCATCTTTGGGAGCACACCTTAAAATAAGACACTGTCTTATTTTCGGGAAAACAAGGTAGAAGAGGAGACAATTAGTAAGAGCTTTCACTGTGTTAAATACTTAAGTGTTTTCATTTAATCCTCACGGTAATCCAATGAGGCAGTACTATTACATCTCTCACTTTTCAGATAAGAAAACTTTATTGATAAGTAGGAATAACCAAACAAACTAAGGACTGTGTAACTTTTTTGTTTTTTTTTTTTTGAGATAGAGTCTCACTATGTTGCCCTCAGTAGAGTGTGGGGGCGCCACAGCTCACAGCAACCTCAAACTCCTGGGCTTAAGCAATTCTCTTGCCTCAGCCTCCCAAGTAGCTGGAACTACAGGCACCTGCCACATCGCCCAGCTATTTTCTTGTTGCAGTTGTCAGTGTTGTTTAGCTAGCCCGGGCTGGGCTTGAACCCTCCAGTCTTGGTGTATGTGGCTGGCGCCGTAACCACTGTGCTACAGGTAAAGAGCCAACTTTTTTTTTTTAAACAGAATCTTGCCCTATTTTCTAGGCTAGAGCAGTGGCATACCATTATAGCTCACTACAACCTCAAGGTCCTGGGCTCAAGCAATCCCCCTGTCTCAGCCTCCTGAGTAGCTGGGACTACAAGTGAGTGTCACCAAGCTCCAATTAATTTTTCGATTTTTAGTAGCCAAGGTCTCCCTCTTAATTCCTGGCCTTAGGCAATCCTCCTGCCTCAGCCTCCCAAAGGTCTAGGATTACAGATGTGAGACCCTGGGCCTGACCAGGACTGTGTAAAGTCTCAAAATAGCTTTAACCTCTCAACCTTTGCACAAGCTATTGCCCTTCTCAGAATAATTTTATTCCCTTTTTCTGGCTGGCAAGCACCTGGTCTACCTTCAAAGCCTAACTTAAGTGTTTCAACCCTCTTTTGGAGGCTTCTTCCACACTGTCCAACTAATAGTAATTATTCTCATTTGGTTCTATCCTATGATAACCTCATAAATATTTATTTTGCTTTGATCACTTACTGGACTGTGGTGTCTCTTAAGGAATGAATATTCTATTTACACCTGGCACATTATAATAACCCTAAATGTTTACAATAGTACATATTAACACCTACTAACATACTTCTGAAAGCAATAGCTCCTTTACAGACTAGAAAGTTGAAATAATTCCGAATATAAATTGACATTTAATCTGAAACATTGAAGCTTACCAAAGCAAGCACTGGTAATTAGAATTGTTCAAATTTTTCAATGTTTACGCATTAGACCATGCATTTTGAATTTAAATACTTATTCACAGACTCCTTTGGAACTCAATAAATGTAATAGGTATGATCTTTTCCTTTTATTTCTTCTCAGTTATAAAAAATAACTAAAATGGCAGAAGTGGTAGAGAATTGCTGGCCATTCTACTCAAAGACAGAAGGCCCTGACAGGAAAGCTCCAGAGATTTCATCCAACAGTTGTTTTTATTTCTTGTATGAACACCTCAAGATGAATTTAAAGATACTTTTTTGTGTGTGTTTTAGGGGAGGGGGTGGTGGCAATATTCCCTCCAAACATAAGCCAATTTGTTTATTTATTTTTTTTTATGGAGACAGAGTCTCATTATGTTGCCCTTGGTAGAGTGCGGTAGCGCCACAGCTCACAGCAACCTCAAACTCTTGGGCTTTAGCGATTCTCTTGCCTCAGCCTCCCAAGTAGCTGGGACTACAGGCGCCTGCCACAACGCCTGGCTATTTTTGTTGTTGCAGTTGTCAGTTGTTTGGCAGGCCTGGGCCGGGTTCGAACCTAACAGTGTCTGTGTATGTGCCTGACACCCTAGCCGCTGAGCTATAGGTGCTGAGCCAGCAGTTGTCATTGTTGTTTAGCTGCCCTGGCTCTGGCTCAAACCCGCCAGCCTGGGTGTGAGTGGCTGGCGCCATAACCACTGTGCTATAGATGTCAAGCCCAGTTATTTATTTATTTATTTATTTATTTATTTATTTTTGAGACAGTCTCACTCTTGTCACCCTCAGTAGATTACTGTGGCATCATCATAGCTCACAGCAACTTCACACTCCTGTTGGGTAAAATGATCCTCTTGCCTCAGCTTCCCGAGGAGCTGAGACTACAGGTACCCACCTGTAGTTTTTCTCTTTTTAGTAGAGATGGAGTCTCACTCTTACTTAGGCTGGTCCCGAACTCCAGAGCTCAAGCAATTCACCAATCTCCACCTCCCAGAGTACTAGGGTTATAGGTGTGGGCCACTGTGCACAAGTCAGTTAATTTTAGCCAGTGAACAACTAAAGTAATCCGTTGGACTTAAGGGGAAGCAGAAATACTGTGTCCCACAAGGAACCATTCTAAATGTTTCTGGAGCCATTTTAATTTTCACCCCACACACCAACTTATTTATATTGTTAAGTTCTACTAGTAGTGATTCTCGGCTTTTCTTAAGTTTAGTAAATACAATATTGAGCTAGGTCATTTCTTAATGTGTGAGTATGGATGACATGAGAAATTATGCTTAGCTTAATTAGCTTAGCTTCCTTATTCTTTTTTCTTATCTGTTGATTTATGTAAAGGGTTCTGTGATTTTCTTGCATCATCATGCATTTTTTAAGGGAGCAAGCCATATTTTTCAAAGTATGGATTGAGAGACTTCTGAAATCAGTTTAGTGGCTCAAAAACAATTAAGTTTTTAAACAATTCAATAATCAATTTTCTTTCAGTCTTGTGCGTGTAATGGCTTGCGATGTATTTTCTACTACAGGTGTCCACAAAAACATTAGGAAGACATAGGGCTACTTATGAATAAGAAAAGATTCAGTCTCCACACCTGTGAACCACTGTACCTATCAGAAGTTCTATCATTCCAGGAATCGAAACACCTCACATATAAAACAAAGTCCAATTATAAAAAAATATGTAATTCTGTACTAAGGATTAAATACCCTTCATAATAGTCAACTAAAATCTACAGAGGATTTTGTTAAGTTAGCAAGATTGTAATTTGTTTCACGGTATAGTAACAGATTAGACTGAGAAGCAATTTATTTTACATTGTAGAATGAGTATTTTATATGATTTAAAGTGTTCATGTTAGACAAAGTAAAATATTCAATGTGAATTCAATATGGAATCAAAAGCAAATGATATTTCATCTTTTATAATTTTGGGATTTTTTCCAGATGAATCAAAACCAAATGGTTCTGGTTCCAAAAGACTAAATTTCAAATTTCCCCATAAAACATCCACAAAAGTGGAGAGAATATAATGAATCCCTATGTATTTATCACTCAGTTGTATTTTCAACATACAGTCATCCCGTTTCATTCATGTCACCAATCTTACTGCATCAGTTTTGAATCTCTATACACGGTTCACTTTATCCATTAACTATTCAATATGTATCTCTAAATCAACATTTAAAAAATAATATCATTGCATAAAAAAATTAAACAATTCTCTTAGTATCATTAAATATCTAATTAGTGGTCAAATTTCCCCCAATTAGTTCAGAGATTTTTTTTTTTTTTTTGAGACAGTAGATGGAGTGCCACGGCATCATAGCTCACTCTTGGGCTCAAGTGATCCTCTTGTCTTCAGCCTTCCTAGTATCTGGGACAACAGGCACCCACCATAATGCCCACTTAGTTTTTCTATTTTTAGTAGAGATGGGTCTTGAACTCCTGAGCTCAAGTAATGTACCTGCCTTGGCCTCCCAGAGGGCAAGGATTATAGGGGTTTCCCTTTTATTTTTTTCCTACAATTTATTGCTTGAAGAAATTGTCATATAACTTTTTTTTTTTTTTTAGAGACAGAGTTTCACTGTGTTGCCCTCGGTAGAGTCCCGTAGCATCACACCTCACAGCAACCTCCAGCTCTTGGGCTTAGGCGATTCTCTTGCCTTAGCCTCCAAAGTATCTGGGACTACAGGTGCCTGCCATAACACCAGGCTATGTTTGTTGTTGTTGTTGCAGTTTGACTGGGGCTGGGTTTGAACCTGCCACCCTCGGTATATGGGGCCAGAGCCCTACTCACTGAGCCACAGGCGCTGCCCGTCATATATTCTTTCATTCTGTTATTTGTGATGAGTCCTATTAAATATAATGGTTACTACAATTATAGTTTAAAAATATTGTTCAGAAGGTATGGATCACTGATATCTTAAACTCAATAGCTATTATAATGATGACATCTAAGGGAAGGAACGACAAATACCTGCAAAAACTTCACTGTTGTATTATGCCAGGGCATGCACAACAAGACATTTAGAGAATGGTAAAATTTTTTTACAAATACCAAATCAAAATACATAGTAAAATTGTACTACAAGTTATTTATTTATTTATTTTTTATTAAATCATAGTTGTGTACGTTAATGCGATCATGGGGCACCCTACGCTGGTTTTATAGACCGTTTGTATAAGTTATTTTTGTAATAGTTTTTCTTAATAAAAATTTAAGACCCTAAATGTAATCTGATTTTAGGTAGTTCAATTCTCAAGGCTGATATTATGGCCCACTGGGAGAAATGTTCCCCCTCGAAGAAACTAGATTATATAATATGTGTGTGACTGAAAGTAGCCCTTACCTAATCATACACATATATAAAAGCAAACACCTGGAACAAAGTGATATTTGGCACTAAAAATTCCTCTCAACCTTATTGCCCGTGAAAGCATTAGCCTAACACTTTAAATGTACTAGTAATTTATGTGGTTTAAGTGTTTAATTATGTAAATAAGTTGTTGGAAACTTGTGGATTTTATAGTAGCCTATAACACAAAGCCAACAGCAATAGTTCTATCTTAATTCTGAAGAAATTATGCTCCAGTTCCTACAGAACATAGCTACATTATTAGAAAAGATAAAACAGCCCCAGAGTAGTGTGCAGTGTACCACCTACCATAGACCTGGGCTTGCTGATGGCCACCAGACTAGTGAGGAAGTCTTCATCATGTAGCTGGCTGAAAACATGGGCGTCATAGGCTACCATAATGGAGATTTCTTCCATCATCTTGCCAGATGGCCTTTCCACAGCAGCAGCTGCTGCCCGAGCTCCAGACCAGACTATCCAAGGAAAAATTATACTGCAGCACAGTGCCAATGTACACACCCACCTGAGTTCGAGGGGGTGGAGTGTCAAACATCCAGAAAGGAAAAAAGGAGGAAAAATGCAGCTGCTGTCACAGGCTTGACTAGCAATTCACCCCCAGTGGAAACTAAAGGAGGTTTCTTATCTATGCAGGAAGTATGTACCATAAACACCTTCTGAATTCGTAACACAGAGCTGGAAAATTCGGGTTTTGGAAATCTTCTTTAAACATCAATAAAGGAAATAAAGAAAAGTTTCCTAACTAGAAATATCCTGTAGCAAAAAACAAGCAAACAAACAAAAAAACCTGGTTTATGTTATATTTCTGGTAATTAAAAAAATTGTAATAGTTCATCTTCTTACTTCAGTATTATTTATATGAAGATTTTTCTTGGAGAAGTAGATTTTTCTTAATGTTCTTACAGCTTATTTTTTCATATTCTTAGAAAATAAACAGATGGAAACCATTTTAATTTCTCAAAATTTATAGAATTCTTGGTGCAGTTAATTGTCTCCTGAAGTATGAAAAAAAGGTTCTTTTTTCCTTTTGAGTATTTCTGCTAAAAAAAAGTACCAAAATATAAAATGAAACAGAGACAGCAATATCAATCATCACTTCCCTTTTTTCCCCTCTTAAAAAAACAAGTATTTTAAACAGCACTTGGTTTTCTGTTGTTACTCAGAAAACACCACAAGGATCTCATTTACAAACTAACTGTTTCTCTTCCAGTGATAAAAGTTCTCTTCATTGATTATTTTTAACGTTAGAGGTTTCTTTTAATTACCAGAATCAGCAGATAGCCATGAACTGTTGGTGCCTTCGCCACCAGAAGTGTTTTTTAAGGTACAGCTGAAGACCCTAAATGAACCTCCATGTTTCCAGATGAAAAGTTTGAAAGCTGCCCATAATTATCATTATAAAATTGTCTAAATTACCAGGAAATTTATGGGAATTTGATGGGAAAAGTATTAAGTATGTAAAAATAGGCAAAAGAAGATAAAGTTAGCCTAAAAGTTGCTTTACCGATATTCCTAATTTGGCTACTATTTTCCCTGCAGATCATGACACTGCAGTATATAAGAAAAATTATTTGTTAGAACTAGAAATCAATTTGGCAATGTTCATCTAAAATTAAAGAAATACAGCTACCGATTGGAATGTGTAGTCTTCATTACCAACAGCAGCATTACGCTGTCCAAATTTCTTTGCTTTTCATAAAACAAAACTCAGAATGAGATCTACAGTGTCTGTTTTCCCATGTTTTCCAAAGGTATTTTCATCTAGATTAACATTACTTAAATGGTACCTTGTTCCATTTAAATGTAATCAGGAGAGTTTTGCAACTTGCATAGCATTCTAGAAGAAAAGCATGCACACAAGAAAGGGGGCACAACACCTTATTGCTAGGAAACAAGCAAATCTAATAGGCTTATTTAAAAAAAATGCAATATTTTAAACAAACCCTGAAGATTAAGATAGCTTCAAACTGTGTTTGACCCTTTTTTCTACAATGCAGCTTTGTCTTTTAAGTGTTATTTTCATTAACATTTTTTTCCTTCACATTATCTTAATGTTGACTAACCAGGTAAAAATTAAATGATAATAGGGAGACAAGATAGTATAAGGTGTCCAGGCCAGTTCATACCTTTTAAGTTCCTTTTAAATCATCTTTTCAGGAGTACTTTAAAAGATACTGTGAGCCTCTTCATGCCTTCACTAGCACCAGAAGATTTCAGATTTATCCTGCAGCACCATTTTCTAGATGTGAAAGCTTTCTTTCTTTCATATTTTTCTTCGCTACAGTGACGCAGGGCTTCCACACACTGATATCTGAATAAGGTGCACTGACAAAGACACCTGTTGTGGAAGGTAAAGAAACTGCTTCCCATAATGCAATGCCTTGCTCCCTGCTGGCAACCACCCAGGGGCAAACAAGAATTACAGCCGCACTAGAGCAGTTGCCTGTGCACTCAGAGAGAGGTCGGTCAGTGTAACCACAGGTAATCTTCTCCGTTAAGAACACTTACAGCCCAGGAGAAAAGAACTGGGAAAACAATATCAAATAGCACCTAGACAGGCTGTGTATTAAACTCATAAAACATTTAAGGCGTTGGACTATTAAAGTGCAAAAGCATTTTTAGAAACACAATGAAAGGCTGTAAAAACGGTTTTAATTTTACAAACAAAAAAGCTAACACCTTCAGATAATTCAGTCCTTTTAAAATTCTACATGGATGCTTAGATAAATATTTCTAAAACCTGATTTATTACCTTCACAAGATTGTTTGAATTCGTCAGAGTGACTAAACTTACTAATAACATTTCATTACGAAATCCAAGAGATCCTCTTTGATAGCCACAGCATATAGGACTTTCTGAGTATGATTTACAATCTACATGTTTTGTTATACTTAAATTTACTTAAAATTTACTTCACAACTACAAGAGGGACCTACAAATGCAAATACTGTAACCTACTTGTTTACACCCTCACACTAACCTGAAATTTAAAAAAGAATTTTTTTACTTCAGAATGGGGACAGAAAAAGTCAAGTTTTTTTTTTTTTTTTTTTTTTTTTTAGAGACAGAGTCTCACTTTATGGCCCTCTGCAGAGTGCCGTGGCCTCACACAGCTCACAGCAACCTCCAACTCCTGGACTTAAGCGATTCTCTTGCCTCAGCCTCCCGAGCAGCTGGGACCACAGGCGCCCGCCACAACGCCCGGCTATTTTTTGGTTGCAGTTTGGCCGGGGCCGGGTTTGAACCCGCCACCCTCGGTATATGGGGCCGGTGCCTTACCGACTGAGCCACAGGCGCCGCCCTCAAGTTTTTTTTTTTAATGATTAAATGTAGTATATGTACTTGTACCAACAAAAAACATACTTTTTGAAAACTGATGATCTGTTAGAAAAACTGTTGCTGTACTGTATTGACTTTTTCTCTTTTCAAAGTATATTCTTCAGTCTCATAAATATTAATAACAGCTACACCAACACCCTCCCAAACTTCAGAAGTATAGTTGTGTTTACATACAGCCCCTTAACACCCTCACAAGACATCTTTCTTACTCTGACTTTAAACCGGCCCCTTCACCCCCTGGGGACTGACACCCACTGAATCTTCTAGTGATTGTTTTACACCCGAGTTTGAGTTTCTACTCCATACTTTGCAGCTGTGCATAAAAAAAAAGGCAGAGGGTAAAGCATTACCTGAGATCAAGGTGATGTGGTGAGGATAACACCATCTGCTTCTAAAATTTACCAGGAGAGGACTGTACAATCCAAACAGGCAACAGAAACTGAAGGCATTCCTGGTAACCAAGTATGAAGAGATGGCCCCCAGTTCAAGCAGGAACTAGCTAGCTGTCTGTTGCAGGGCAAGTTATTTAACTTCCCTAGGTTTCAATTTCCTCCTGGTCATGTAAATTGAGAGGAATAAATCACTGGTTTTTACATGTGTACAGAAAGAGTAAAAACCAATGTGTCCTATTTCCTTCCATTAAATAGATTTATTGGGAGATTTGAAGGGGGAATTACCTTTTCAAACTGTTTCAGAATAAAAAACAATAGGGCAACATTAATCCCAGATATTAAGAAAGTTCTCCCAACATTGATAGTGTCTCAACATGTGCAGTCTACTTAATACCCTAGTTTGAATTTTCTAACATCAACTCTTTTGCTTAAGAAAGAGAATTCAATGACAATAATTATATATTTTTTCTGGCCTGGGCCAGGTTTAAACCCGCCACCTCCGGTATATGGGGCCAGCGCCCTACTCCTTAAGCCACAGGCACCGCCCCAATAATTATTTTTCTTATTAGCTACATTAGTACTTCTATTCAAAGACCAAACAGACTATAAAATAATTTTCAAAACCCTTTCTGGACCTTACAATAAATTTCGATGAATAAAATATCTTCAACAATGATTTTTAAGTACTGTTTTAAGATTTTAAACTGAAAGAGTATCCCATCCCAGTGGCTGATTTTGTCCAAACAATCTGTATTTTTCAACAAAAACATACCTGGGTCATACTAAGTAAGCATAAGTCAAATAAACCATCTCTTGGCCTTCAGGGAACATCTGTTCTCAAGTGTCAAATTTAGAAAGAGCCAAAACAAAAATCAAGAAAAACCTGAATGCATGTATATTATTCTATTTCTGTGTTATCACCAAATGTGGCAAAGTATTTTCACTAAGGGAGTAGTATTTTGTTATCCACCAAAGTAATAAGTATCCTAAAAAAATTATCCTACCTCATTAAAAAAATTTTTTTTTCACTTCAGGAAGAGTGGCTATAAAGACCCCTTTACTCATGTCTCATATTTCATTTGTTTTCACATTCTCATCATGACAGCCATAAAATCAGATGGAAAGGAGGGCAAAACAACCACAGCAGAGATATGGTCTAGAAGGCAGAAAGGGGTCCCAGGTCCCCCATGTGTATAGGGAGAGCCCTGCAGAGACTCTGGTCCTCCTGCTTGATGGGCCCTTATCTAAACATTCATAAACATCCTTCCAGAAGTTCCTCAATAAGTCAGTGCAAACACTTACAAAGTTTACTGTGTTAAGGACCTCCAAAACCACAAAACGTTTCTAGTTTTCACATTGTACTAAAGAACTACAAAAAAGCCAGTGTGGTGGCTCACACCTGTAACCCTAGCACTCCGGAGGCTGAGTCAGGTAGATTGCTCGAGCTCAGCAGTTGGAGACCAGCCTAAGCAAGAGCAAGACTGTCTCTACTAAATAGAAAAACTAGCTTGGTGTTGTGGTGGGCACCAGTTGTCCCAGCTACTTGGAGTCTGAGGCAAGAGGATTACATGAATCCAAGAGTTTGAGGCTGCTATGAGCTAAGATGATGCCATCACAGCACCCTACAGAGGGCAACAAAGTGAGACTCTTCCTGTCTCAAAAAAAAAAAAAAAAAGAACTATAAGAAAGACAAAGTCCTATAAGTACTTTCTTAATCACAGAAAACCAATATTCCAAGCAAGCTTCTATTTATACTTAGTAGTATACAGTAAAAAACTCATGTGCTTAGTTATTGTGTTAAGACAATTATATTCTACATTTACTAAGTTTCACATGTACCCTTGTAAGATGCACCGCAGGTGTAATCCCACCAATCACCCTCCCACTGCCCATTCTCCCCCCCCCCGCCCTCCCCTCCCTCTCCCCCTTCCCCATATTCTTAGGTTATAACTGGGTTATAGCTAGTAAATGTAGAATATAATTGTCTTAACACAGTAACTAAGAAAATGCCAGGAAGGCTATGTTAACCGGTGTGATGAAAATGTGTCAAACTGTTTATAAAACCAGTGTATGGTGCCCCATGATCGCATTGATGTACACAGCTATGATTTAATATAAATTTAAAAAAACCCAAAAAAGCCCATGTGCTCTGAGTAGGGGAAGAAAAGATAAAATGTGAATGAGAAACCATAGAGGTATCAATAGAAGAAAGCTTTTCAGAATATTTTGGAACTCAGGATAGTCTCGTGACCCCTACTGAGTTTTTATAATGGGAAAAGAACAAGTAAAAGAAAAATAAGCTTATTTTCTTTAAACTTGTGCTCTGGTATATAAAGAACCTCATTATTCTGGTATTCAATTCCAGCCATTCAGCTCATTATCTTTCCTATCTCTCCTAGCAATTGTGAAGAAATTTAAAACCTCAGAAAACACAGATTCTTGAAAAAAAGAAAAGAAAAATCCCCAGCTTTAAGCCAACCAGTGGGACCCAAATACTTGCTTAACAGGTATACTGGGTATCTTACTCCCTCATTTGCATCTCACTACAAAGAATGAGGGTGAGGTAGATTCCAGATTATGAAAGAATAGCTGTAACTCTAACAATTCACGTTTTTACCTCATTTGTAACTAAAATCCACAAGTAACAAACCAACACATTCACACTAAACTTCACCTAACCAAAAATAAATGTTCCAAGTGCTCGTAAGTGTTCACTGATATTTGCTATCACTCGAAATGAAGACAGTTTCAGACATATCTGAAAATGTGAGTAATATTTCACCTTCTCTCATTTTGAGCAGAATACACAACTGAATTCCAATTACAAATAACTATATTTCTAAAGCATTCAAACATTATTTTAAAAATGTTAGTAACACTAAACTCAAGCCATGCCACATGATGTTATCATATTCATTTTCTCACAAGATCAGAAGGCAGGTTTAGGGAACAGCAATAGAGTATTGTTCAAGTGCTCATTTGTTTCAAATTCTTCTTCCAGCCTTGATAACTTCCTTTCCAATGGGCCCTCAGGTTCCCGCATTATGTTACATAAAGTCAGCCCGCCTCAGTGGATGTGGCTAAAATTCTGCAGTTAAAATGTGATACATTTGATAGTATGTGAATTATATCTTAATTTTTAAAAAAGCAATTTAATACTTATTAAATGATTATAATGTACATTAGAAGGGATTAAAGAATTATAATATAGTAAGACATTTAATCTAGTATGATAATATTTACCAAAAAGATTTATGATAATAGAAGCAGCTAATATTTAGTAAAGTATGGATAAGTTTAGTGATTTGACTCAATTCTCACTTCTAGGAATGAAGCTTATAAGATTCAAAAATGAGGGCGACACCTGTGGCTCAGCGGGTAGGGCGCCGGTCCCATATGCCGGAGGTGGCGGGTTCAAACCCAGCCCCGGCCAAAAAAAAAAAAAAAAAGGATGTATGTCTGGTCCAACATGCATGCCTCTCATCACTACAGCATGATAAGGAAAGTAAGTGAACATATACCAGAATCAGCCATGTGACAAAACTACTGCTTCTTACACACTCATGTCTCCTTCATACATACACACACACACCACACACACACAGAGGTTACAGAATAGAAAATGGACTATCATGTAATACAATAAGAAATGATACAGGATCTTAACACAATGAAGTCCCTCTATAGACAGGGAAGCCTTCATCGAAAAGATGAATTGGATTTGGATAGCCAAAGTGAAATATTTTTTTGCAATGAAATTAGCTTGACTGAAGTGGTGAAAGGATCTTGGACACAGCTGTAGAAGTTTCAAAGTCAAATTTGAATTGACCTGTGATACGTTTCAAATACAGGTCAATAAATTAGGCCCAGGGCAGTCGCTGAAGACTAGAAGGTGATGAGGCTTCCCGCCTTCCTAGCCTCCATTCTAGCCATCAGAAGATAGAAATGTAGTATAATGATTAATACATGGGCTTCAGAGTTTAGAAAAATCTGGTTTAGGGGCGGCGCCTGTGGCTCAACGTGTAGGGCGCCGGTCCCATATGCCGGAGGTGGCGGGTTCAAGCCCAGCCCCGGCCAAAAAAAAAAAAAAAAAGAAAAATCTGGTTTGATACTTGGCCCTGTCACTCCCTGGCTATGTGACTGTCTTAGTCCATCAGGTCTGTTACTGGAACAAAATACCATAGACTGGGAGACTTATAAAGAACACAAGTTTATTTCTTACAATTCTGGGGCTGGGAAGTTCAAGAACAAGGGGCCAGTAGATTTCATAACTAGTCTTTTTTTTTTGTTCTTAAATGGTGAAAAAGGAGGAAGGGATCACTCTAGAGCAACAGTTCTCAACCTGTGGGTCTCAGCCACTTTGTAACAATGAAAATACATTCTGCATAGCAGATATTTACATTATGATTCCTAACAGTAGGAAAATTACAGTTATGAAGTAGCAACAAAAATAATCTATGGTTGGGGGTTACCACAACATGAGGAACTGTATTAAAGGGTGGCGTCATTAGGAAGATTGAGAACCACTGCTCTAGAGTCTCTTTTATAAGGGCACTAATTCCACACAATAGAGTTCCACCCTCATTACCTAATTGATGCCCAAAGGCATGACTCTCCCAATACCATAAGATTGAGGTTAGTATTTCAATATATGAATTTGGGGGGGACGCACAAACATTCAGTCTATAATAATGATCATTAGAAAATGACATAAACTCTCTTACCATAAAATGAGAAAATAATAACAGTGCAGATATTATGAGGAATAATAGGATAGTAAATGTAAAAGCCCACAGCAAGGTATGGTCTCTGGAATGCACTAGTTGCTGTTATTATATTATATATATGCTGTTATTATTAATTACTGTTATTAATATTAATAAAAATGATGTCCAGAATGGCAAGATTACCTGCCAAAAATTGAAGAGAAGATGAAATTGTAACTTTTTAGAAGTGAGATGGGGCAAAAGATGTTCTCACAATTGATGTCTCCGTTTTTTTCTTTCTATTTATTTTCTGTTCAATTAATACAAATCTAAGAGGGACAAATAAAGGTGACATACAATACCATTCCTCTACCAGTTTTCTCTAAGCAACTAAATCTTTCTGAATGTTGCTGTATTTGGGAGCTATTTGATAATTTATAGGAGTCAGTCAGCATGACTGCCACAGGTGTGGTGAAAGCCTGATAATGGGGGGAGGGCACAATCTCCTACAGTTTGCTGCCCTCTCCAGTTTCCTGACCACAATGCAAACAGAATTCAATCAATTACCTCTTAACAAGTTGAGCAATTGTGTACAAGAACAGGACACAAAGAGAGCACTTGTTGTATAATGGTATTTATCTGTTGTAACCTGAACAACAAAACACCATTAATATGGACTATCATGTGGGAATAAATAACCCTTCATAATCTGTATTATACAAAGTTTTTCCACTGTTCATTCGTATCTTAGAGTCAAAAGAAACTCCCTATGTAATGGTTTAGAGTAGTAGCTTATCCTGAAGTTTAGAACTGACCAATAAGACTGTAATTTGCTTCACTGCAAAGGTATCAACTGAGTTTGTAGTAGGAGTGAATGGGGAAGGAGGAGAGAAGTAATACATATTTAACTCTACTTTTCTGACAAGGAGCTATAACTACATTATTTCTTTTTGTTCTTCCATAATAATACACAGCTGCTTTTACTATCCCCATTTTACATAAGAGGATACCTGCCTTAAGAGTTTAAATTAACTTAAGGACATACTACTAGTAAATCATAGCTATGATTAAACCCAAAATACGTGATTATGAAAGCTCAGGTTATTTGTCCACCTACATCAAGTTCATCATAAGATGAATACAGGGGAGAAGAAGAAGGGAGATTCAACTCACTTTTTTTTTTTTTTTGTAGAGACAGAGTCTCACTTTATAGCCCTCGGTAAAGTGCCGTGGCGTCACACAGCTCACAGCAACCTGCAACTCCTGGGCTTAGGCAATTCTCTTGCCTCAGCCTCCCAAGTAGCTGGGACTACAGGTGCCTACCACCTGGCTATTTTTTTTTGTTGTAGTTTGGCAGGGGCTGGGTTTGAACCCTCCACCTTCGGTATATGGAGCCGGCACCCTACCCCCTGAGCCACAGGCACTGCCCCTCAACTTACTTTTGAACAGCCCACTTGGAAATCCTGAAATAGAAGCTTTTAAATTTCCAAACCTGGATTCTATATTGCTCTCTTTTAGTATTTTGTCCTTAATATGAAATCATTATATATTGAAAATATGACCTGAGGACTTATATTGCATCTAAAAGTATTACGTACATGGTATTTGCAAATAAAATAAAAGGAAGACTGAAGGCAGACTACCAATTTTTCATCAAGTTACCAAAAAGTGCAACACAATTTGCTACAATAGAAAATATGCGGATCAAAGCAATCAGCATTCTTTGAACATGTGACATGTCAGTGGTGTCTTCAATGATGTTAAAAATTGGCTTTATAGGCTCAGCGCCTGTAGCACAGTGGTTACGGAGCTGGCCACATACACCAAGGCTGGCTGGGTTCGAATCCGGGCCGGACCAGCTAAACAACAATGACAACTGCAACCAAAAAATAGCCAGGCATTGTGGCAGGCACCTGTGGTCCCAGCTACTTGGGAGGCTGAGGCAAGAGAATTGCTTAAGCCCAGGAGTTTGAGATTGCTGTGAGCTGTGATGCCATAGCACTCTACCGAGGATGACATAGTGAGACTCTGTCTCAAAAAAAAAAAAAAAAAAAAATTGGCTTTATATTTGTTTTATGAGTAATTGTAAATTGCTTAATTAGCTAATAATGAAATAATTTAAAAGTCTATATAATTTTTGAACAATGGTCATAATAGTTACAGTGGCAATGCCCAGTGAGTTTGAATTTCATTCATTTGGGTGACCGTGAAAGCACATGTAGTGAGAATAAGATGGAGTCAGTGATGCTAGGGCTGAAACCACACAGCTGGTCTGGTCAGTTTAGGTCTTATATGACCTTCACCTCAGGTCTCCCATTCCTGCTGTTTTGTAAATTCAGCTTTAATCTAAAAGTGTATATCTGGAGTAGGTTAGGGCAATTGGTGTAGGAGATTAACTTTTGAATTGGAATGTTCTTTTGGGTCATAAGATTATATCAATGATCTTTTATTATGGGTCATAGATTATACCAATTATTGTTGTTTAAGATAAGGGTTAACATGCTTTTTACTTTGAGCTGTCATGTATAAAACTGATTTTGGAAATGGAAGAACAGAACAGTCTTGGAGAGGCTACTCTCACTGTTCTCCAGAATCACTGGCCTTCTGACAAATAAAAGTTAGGTGGACCTATCCCTGTCTCTGCATAGGCTGACAGTGACAGGTGGCCGGACTCTCTCTGTCTAGTAACAACAGTTTATTTTTTATATCTAAAATATATTCTATATTTAGATAGATAACAGATAGATAGGGGAGGAATGTTAAAAAGGGAAAAAATATATGTTATAGTTGAAGTTTAAATGCTTTCAACATGTTGGCATATCTATGTCTCTGTTGCCCTCCCCTTCCACCTTCTCTCTCTCTCAAACACACCTATTTTTAAGAGAGTTTTTTTGGTCCTGAACTATCTGCATTTATATCAGACAATTAAGTATATATCTTAGGAGTTTAAGACCAGCCTGTGCAAGAGTAAGACCCCATTTCTAAAAAATTGCCGGGCGTTGTGGTGAGCACCTATTGTCCCAAATACTTGGGAGGCGGGGCAAGAGGATGGATCACTTGAGCCCAAGAGTTTGAAGTTTCTGTGAGCTGTGACACCATACCACTCTACCCAGGGCCACAAAGTGAGACTCTGTATCAAAAAAAAAAAGTATGTATCTTTAAACTTAAGTTCAGTTATCCTAAATAGTTCTCTTTAGACAACGGTTGACAATATATATATATATATTTTTTTTTTTGGCCGGGGCTGGGTTTGAACCTGCCACCTCTGGCATATGGGACCGGAGCCCTACTCCTTGAGCCACAGGCGCCGCCCAATGGTTGACAATATTAATATGATATGAGCACAGTGTATAATGTCTTCCATTGTAGCTTATAAGTGAGCCCTATGTCAGTCAATAGTAGATGAACTGTTTTAGTATTGAAGCTATATTGTTTAAAAAATACTTCATGTTAGGGTAACATCTTACTAAAGGTATTCCATTAAAAAAACCCAACTATAATATGTACAGAGTGTAATTAACCACTGTGTAAAATATATCTCAGGAGTTCTTTCCTCTGAAAGAAAATAAGCCATTTTCTTTCAGAAATTTGCTCAAAGCCTCTCTGCAAGATTGAATTCTAAAGCAGCCATTTTGTAAAGAGCTTCCTTCTAAAACAAAAGTTCTCTTTGAAAGCACACAACAGTTTAGTTTTAAAGCAGCTTTGCTTAGCACTTTTTTTTTTTTTTTTGTAGAGACAGAGTCTCACTTTATGGCCCTCGGTAGAGTGCCGTGGCCTCTCACAGCTCACAGCAACCTCCAACTCCTGGGCTTAAGCGATTCTCTTGCCTCAGCCTCCCGAGTAGCTGGGACTACAGGCGCCCGCCACAACGCCTGGCTATTTTTTGGTTGCAGTTTGGCCGGGGCCGGGTTTGAACCCGCCACCCTTGGTATGTGGGGCTGGCACCTTACTGACTGAGCCACAGGCGCCGCCCTTTGCTTAGCACTTTTAATATACATTGCCAGTGTTCTTCTTATTGTTAATCTTTTTGTGTAAGTGGTCTCTAACTTTTCAATACCACAGAATAGAAAGGAAGCAGTAAGCAAACTTGCTGGTGTTTTGTTTTTATCCTAAGGCAGTTGAACAGAGCAGAGGGAAGAAAATAGGGCTGAAATTTAGATAATAAGGAAGTCTTGGATGTCATAATGGGAAGACTTAAATATCAGACAAGTGTGTACACAAAGGCTAAGAGGAGTCTCAAAGGACATTGCAATATGTCAGGCCCCAAGCCTTAGAACACCCTCAGCTTAGATGACTCTTCTGAGATAAGTCTGGGCCAAAAGCCAAAATTAGAAACTTTACATAGGTAATATCAACCACTTCAATTTAATCTCTAAGTAATTCCCTCTCCAAAACCTTAAAATATTTCCTCTAAAAAACTAGCACAGTATTAAAAAGCAGTATCACAGAATTCTGTATCCAATGAATTAGAAAACATTTCTCTACTCAGCATACATCACTGATAGGGTGTTTTGTTAGAAAATACAGTATGAACTAAATAACCAACAGGACAATGCTACCAAGAGGTTAAATGGAGAAAAGAGACATTTACAATAAATACAATATTTTTGGTGCAAATAACTCAAGTACAAATTAATAACAAAAATTTAGAAATCACAAGAAATACAAAGTGAAATAACGTCCTCTTAGTTGTGATGGTCAATACACAAATAGGTAAATTTTAAATAAATAAGTCTTTCAAACCTTTACTAAGTATAGGCCTATTAGTTATTTAGGCAGTTGCTAAGCAACATTCCCTTCTGTAGGGCTAAAGTGCATGAAATTAGCAGGTTTTCAGAAAAAGATAAATTAAAAAATTAGGGAACAAGAGAAAGAAAAAAAAGTATTAACTTGGTAATTAGGCTGTAAGAGAGGCTTACTGACTTAGCAATAGTGGTTAAGCATTGCATTTCCCACTAGCACCAAATGAGATGATACTTTAGCACATTAATATTTTTATTTTATTGAAACAATGATCATTATACTCACTTCTACACTCAAAAGCTTAATTACTTAATTGGGTTATTGGATCAGGATAATTGGTGTATCCTGATTCAATACCCCAATTACTACTTCTAAGAGTGATCGCCATAGATCTCTTTCTCTAATAACAATGTGATTTTTTTTTTCAAATCACCAGTTTCAGGGTATGCCATACCTCTGGTTTGTCCTTTCAAAATAATGTTTCACCATGAAAGAAGTAAAACCACAGCTTGATGATTCTGCTTAGAAACTACTAGATTTGGCCAGGTATGGTGGTTCATGCCTGTAATTCCAGCACTCTGGGAGGCCAATGCAGGAGAAGGCATGTGGATTGCCTGAGCTCACAGGTTTGAGACCAGCCTGAACTACAGTGAGACCTCATTTCTAAAAATAGTTACTAGGCATTGTGGTGGGTGCCTGTAGTTCCACCTACCTGGGAGGCTGAGGCAAGAGGATCACTTGTGTCCAATGAGTTTGAGGTTGCTGCAAGCTATGATGCCATGGCACTCTACCAAGGGCAACTGAGACTTTGTCTCAAAAGAAAAAAAAAAAGAAACTACTAGATTTCTAAACTAATCTTTGACAAGAGTGCCAAGAATACACAATGAGGAAAGAATAGTCTTATCCATAAATGGTGCTGGGAAAACTAGACCTCCACATGCAAGACAATGAAATTGAGTGGTCATCCTACACCGTAACAAAAATTAACTTGAAATGGGTTAACAACTTACGCATAAGGCCCGAAACCATAAAACCACTGGAAGAAAATGCATGCTATAGATGAATATCTCCTTTACGCCTATTTTGGCTAAAGTGCATGAATTAGCAGGTTTTCAGGCACTGGTCTCAATTTTTTTTAAATCTGTCTTTATTCTGGGATAACAGAATAAGGACTTTTTTTGTGTGTGTAGAGATAGCGTCTCACTCTTGCTTTAGGCTAGGGTGCCATGGCATCAGTGTAGCTCCACAGCAACCTCAAACTCCTGCATTCAAGTAATCCTTTATGCCTCAGCCTCCCAAGTAGTTGGGACTATAGGCACATGCCACAATGCCCCACTAGATTTTCTCTATTTTAAAAATAGAGATGGGAGGGGCGGCGCCTGTGGCTCAGTGGAGTAGAGCGCTGGCCCCATATGCTAGAGGTGGCAGGTTCAAACCCAGCCCCAGCCAAAAACTGCAAAAAAAAAGTAAAAATAGAGATGGGGCCTCACTCTTGATCAGGCTGGTCTCAAACTCCTGAGCTCAAGGGATCCTCTTTCCTTGGTCTCCCAGGATTACAGGTGTGAGCCATCATATCCAGATGGCAATGATTTGTTGGATATCACACCACAAGCACAGCCAATAAAAGCAAAAATAAACAAATGGGACTATGCCAAACTAAAAAGCTTCTGCGCAGCCAAGGAAACAATAAAATGAAAAAGCAACATATAGAACAGAAGTAAACATCTGCAAACCATATAACTGGTAAGAAGTTAATATCCCAAATATGTAAGGAATTCATACAACTCAAACAGCCCAATTTAAAAATGGGCAAAGGACCTGAATACACATTTTCCCAAAGAAGATATCAAAATAACCAAAAGTTATATGTAAAGGTGCTGAGCATCACTAATCATATGGGAAATACAAATCAAAATCATGAAATATTACCTCATACCTGTTTGGCTGGCTATTTTAAAAAATACAAGAGATAACAAGTTTTGGTGAGGGTATAGAGAAAAATGAACACTTGTATACTGCTGGCAGGAATGTAAATTGTTCAGTTACTATGGAAAATAGTACAGAGGTTCCTCAAAAAATTAAAAATAGAACTACAGTCTGCAAGAAACACACCTGGCTTCAAAAGACAAATTAAAGCTCCGAGTCAAGGGTTGGAAGACAATTTTTCAGGCAAATGGAATTCAGAAGAAAAGAGGAGTTGCAATCTTATTTTCAGATATATGTGGACTTAAAGCAACTAAAGTCAAAAAAGACAAAGATGGTCACTTCGTATTGGTCAAGGGAAAAATACAACAAGAAGATGTTTCAATTCTAAATATTTATGCACCCAATTTAAATGCTCCCAGATTCTTGAAACAGACCTTACTCAGTCTGAGCAATATGATATCCAATAATACCATAATAACAGGGGACTTTAACACTCCTCTTACAGAGCTGGACAGATCCTCTAAACAGAAGTTAAACAAAGATATAAGAGATTTAAATGAGACCCTAGAACAACTGTGCTTGATAGACGCATATAGAACACTCCATCCCAAAGAGAAAGAATACACATTCTTCTCATCACCCCATGGAACATTCCCCAAAATTGATCATATCCTGGGACACAAAACAAATATCAACAGAATCAAAAGAACTGAAACTTTACCTTGTATCTTCTCAGACCATAAGGCACTAAGGGTGGAACTCAACTCCAACAAAACCGTTCAACCCCACACAAAGGCATGGAAATTAAACAATCTTCTGTTGAATAACAGATGGGTGCAGGAAGAAATAAAACAGGAAATCATCGACTTCCTTGAGCATAACAACAATGAAGACACAAGCTACCAAAACCTGTGGGATACTGCAAAAGCAGTTTTGAGAGGAAAATTCATCGCTTTAGATGCCTACATTAGAAAAACAGAAAGAGAGCGCATCAACAAACTTACAAGCCATCTTATGGAGTTGGAAAAAGAAGAACAATCTAAACCTAATGTCAGTAGAAGAAAAGAAATCTCCAAAATCAAATCAGAGATCAATGAAATTGAAAACAAAAGAATCATTCAGAAAATTAATGAAACAAGGAGTTGGTTTTTTGAAAAAATAAATAAAATAGATAAACCATTGGCTAGACTAACCAGAAATAGAAAAGTAAAATCTCTAGTAACCTCAATCAGAAATGATAAAGGGGAAATAACAACTGATCCCACAGAGATACAAGAGATCATCTCTGAATACTACCAGAAACTCTATGCCCAGAAATTTGACAATGTGAAGGAAATGGATCAATATTTAGAATCACACCCTCTCCCTAGACTCAGCCAGGAAGACATAGAGCTCCTGAACAGACAAATTTCAAGCACTGAGATTAAAGCAACAATAAAAAATCTTCCAACCAAAAAATGCCCTGGTCCAGATGGCTTCACTCCAGAATTCTATCAAACCTTCAAGGAAGAGCTTATTCCTGTACTGCAGAAATTATTCCAAAAAATTGAGGAGAAAGGAATCTTCCCCAACACATCAGATGAAGCAAACATCACCCTGATACCAAAAACCAGGAAAAGACCCAACCAAAAAGGAGAATTTCTTTTCTTTTTTTTTTTTTTTTTGTAGAGACAGAGTCTCACTTTATGGCCCTGGGTAGAGTGCCGTGGCATCACAGCTCACAGCAACCTCCAACTCCTGGGCTTAAGTGATTCTCTTGCCTCAGCCTCCCGAGTAGCTGGGACTACAGGCGCCCGCCACAACGCCCGGCTATTTTTTTTGGTTGCAATTCAGCCGGGGCCGGGTTTGAACCCGCCACCCTCGGTATATGGGGCCGGCGCTTTACCGACTGAGCCACAGGCGCCACCCCCAAAAGGAGAATTTCAGACCAATCTCACTCATGAATATAGATGCAAAAATTCTCAACAAAATCCTAGCCAATAGATTACAGCTTATCATCAAAAAAGTCATACATCATGATCAAGTAGGTTTCATCCCAGGGATGCAAGGCTGGTTTAACATATGCAAGTCCATAAACGTTATCCACCATATTAACAGAGGCAAAAATAAAGATCACATGATCCTCTCAATAGATGCAGAAAAAGCATTTGATAAAATCCAGCATCCTTTTCTAATTAGAACACTGAAAAGTATAGGCATAGGTGGCACATTTCTAAAACTGATTGAAGCTATCTATGACAAACCCACAGCTAATATTTTACTGAATGGAGTAAAACTGAAAGCTTTTCCTCTTAAAACTGTAACCAGACAAGGTTGTCCTCTGTCACCTTTACTATTCAACATAGTCCACATGTAAAAGACTGAAACTGGACCCACATCTTTCCCCACTCACAAAAACTGATTAAAGATGGATAAAGGACTTAAATTTAAGGCATGAAACAATAAAAATCCTCCAAGAAAGCATAGGAAAAACACTGGAAGATATTGGCCTGGGGAAAGACTTCATGAAGAAGACTGCCATGGCAATTGCAACAACAAAAATAAACAAATGGGGCGGCGCCTGTGGCTCAGTCGGTAAGGTGCCAGCCCCATATGCCGAGGGTGGCGGGTTCAAACCCGGCCCTGGCCAAACTGCAACCAAAAAATAGCCGGGCATTGTGGTGGGCACCTGTAGTCCCAGCTACTCGGGAGGCTGAGGCAGGAGAATCGCCTAAGCCCAGGAGTTGGAGGTTGCTGTGAGTTGTGTGAGGCCATGGCACTCTACCGAGGGCCATAAAGTGAGACTCTGTCTCTACAAAAAAAATAAAAATAAATAAATAAAAATAAACAAATGGGACTTCATTAAACTAAAAAGCGCTGTACAGCCAAGGAGACAACAACCAAAGCAAAGAGACAACCTACACAATGGGAAAGGATATTTGCATATTTTGAATCAGGCAAAAGCTTGATAACTAGGATCTATAGAGAACTCAAATTAATCCACATGAAAAAAGCCAACAATCCTATTTATCAATGGGCAAGAGACATGAATAGAACCTTCTCTAAAGAAGACAGACGAATGGCTAAGAAACATATGAAAAAATGTTCATTATCCCTATATATTAGAGAAATGCAAATCAAAACAACTCTGAGATACCATCTAACCCCAGTGAGAATGGCCCACATCACAAAATCTCAAAACTGCAGATACTGGTGTTGATGTGGAGAGAAGGGAACACTTTTACACTGCTGGTGGGACTGCAAACTAGTACAACCTTTCTGGAAGGGAAGTATGGAGAAACCTCAAAGCACTCAAGCTAGACCTCCCATTTGATCCTGCAATCCCATTACTGGGCATCTACCCAGAAGGAAAAAAATCCTTTTATCATAAGGACACTTATACTAGACTGTTTATTGCAGCTCAATTTACAATCGCCAAAATGTGGAAACAGCCTAAATGCCCACCAACCCAGGAATGGATTACCAAGCTGTGGTATATGTATACCATGGAATACTATTCAGCTATTAAAAAAAAATGGAGACTTTACATCCTTCGTATTAACCTGGATGGACGTGGAAGACATTATTCTTAGTAAAGCATCACAAGAATGGAGAAGCATGAATCCTATGTACTCATTTTGATATGAGGACAATTAATGACAATTAAGGTCATGGCGGGGGAAGGAAAAGCAGAGAGAGGGAAGGAGGAAGAGGGGTGGGGCCTTGGTGTGTGCCACACCTTCTGGGGGCAAGATATGATCGCAAGAGGGACTTTACCTAACAAATGCAATCAGTGTAACCTGGCTTATTGTACCCACAATGAATCCCCAACAATAAAAATAATAATAATAATAAAAAAATAGAACTACAATATGATCCAGCAATCTTACTTCTGGGTATGTAACCAAAGGAGATGAAATCAGTACTGTATCTTGAAGAGATAACTGCATTCCTATGTTCACTGCAGAATTTTCACAATGACCAAGATACAGAAACTAAGCATTGGTTGATGGATGAATGGACATAGTAAATGTGGTGCATACATTTATAAATGCAATGGAATATTATCCAGTCATTAAGAAAGGAAATCCTGCCATTTTTGACAACATGCATGAACCTGGAAGACATAATGCAAAGTACAAGAAACCAAACACAGAATGACAAATAGTCCATGATCTCATTTACACATGGAATCTAGAAAGGTCAAACTCAGAGAAGCAAAGAGTAGAGGGGTGGTTGCCAGTCACTTGCCAGTCACCCGCCACCTCTGGCATTTGGATGAGAGAGATGAAGAGATATTGGTCCAAAAGCCAAACCTTCATTTATAAGGTGATTAAGTTCCAGATATCTAAGGTACACCATGGTAACTATAGTTAATAATACTGTATTGTATACTAATACTTGTATGCTGAGTAGATCTTAAGTATTCCCACCACACATGCACACAAACACACAAATTAACTATGAGTTGCTGGACGTGTTAATTAGCTTGACTGTGGTAATCATTTCACAATGTTTGCATATACCAAATCATGTTGTACGTCTTAAATGTATACAATTTTCATTTGTTAATTATATACTTCAATAAATCTGGGGAAAAACAAACTATGAAATTCCTAAAAAAACTATTCTTTTTTTTTTTTTTAACTTTTATTTATTTATTTACCTTTTCTTTTGCAGTTTTTTTTGGCCGGGGCTGTGTTTGAACCCGCCACCTCTGGCATTTGGGGCCAGCGCCCTACTCCTTTGAGCCACAGGCGCCACCCTAAAAAATCTATTCTTTAACGTCAATATTTTGAAATAATAAGTTTTTTTTTAACAGATCTTACTATATTAATTCAATGAGTAAAGAGGAATGTTGTTTTATCTACTGAGTCTAACAGTAGAAACCCATTAAAAAGGAAATAGGCAAATACAGAAGGAAAATTTAATGTAGAATTTCAACTGTTGGGGGGAAGGAGAAATAGGAAGTGGAATATGTATTTTTATCATTTTAAAGATTCAAGGGAAAATTCCCCATCCTACCTCTCTACTTCTTCCTTTCTTCATTTTTTACACATTATACTACATATTGCAAGTTGTCTAAATGGTGTCAAGGTACAACTGTCAATCCCCTCATTCACCAAATCAGTTGCTTGCAAGTTTTCTTTAAGTCCATAGTGCTGATCAAGTAACTAAAACTTGATTCAAAAGCTAGTGAGAACCATAAATGAACCTACATGAAACAACCGTGCAAAGAACCTACATCTGTAATGAACACTGTCATGGAGTTGAAAAAAGTGCCTCATATCTGGTTTATAATCATGCCTTGTGGTGCTCTGAAATCAGTATACCATGTGAGCTTAGATAGGCAGCTTCTTTCTTTATTATGAAGTAACAGCATTGGACTCAACAGTTGGTCAAATCTACTTAAGTTTATTAGTCCAGGACTCTGCTCGCTATATAAGAAGTGTTATTCTGGGGCACTGGCCCCATATACCGAGGGTGGCGGGTTCAAACCCCCGGCCAAACTACAACAAAAAAATAGTTGGGCTTTGTGGTGGGCACCTGTAGTCCCAGCTACTTGGAAGGCTGAGGCAAGAGAATCACCTAAGCCCAGGAATTGGAGGTTGCTGTGAGCTGTGTGATGCCACAGCACTCTGTCAAGGGTGATAAAGTGAGACTCTGTCTCTACAAAAATAAATAAAAAAATAAAAATAAATAAATAAAGAAGAAGTGTTATTCTGGAAAAATTTATTCAATCTTTAAACCTGCTCAGAGAGGGATACTTATTACCAGATAGTAGGATCTTTTGAGTGTTTTCTCTTCTTGTTTTTCCATAGTACTAAAATGTTTCAGACCAAACTCAAGAATCCATTGAGACAGTCTAATTGTCCAGGTAAGAGTAAAAGCCCAAGAGTCACCAGACGATTTGTAATGATATGCATGACTGAACTATGACATTTTAATGATCTTTATTTTATTTATACAGAATTAATATTAGAAGACGCTCTAAATCAATGTTTTTCAGATCTTTATTTTATTTATACAGAATTAATATTAGAAGACGCTCTAAATCAATGTTTTTCAACCCTTTTTATCTCTTAGCACACTAGAACCTACACTTAAACTTCAGCAGCACACTTAAATTACGTTGATCAAAGACAAAGAGTAAAAAGAATATACTTATTGTGTTTTGAACTTCTCCCAAAAATAATTTAATTAATGATCTTTAAAAATTTTTTGAGGCACACCCAAGATCCTCTCACACCAGTATGCTACAGCATGCCAGTTGGAAATCAGTGCTCTAAACTGTAAGATTATGTTGAGTCAGAGAGTTAGATATAGAACAGTTTCTCAATCTTCTTTCTTGTTTTTTGAGACAGAATCTCACTATGTCACCCTTAGTAGAGTGCGGTGGCATCACAGCTGACAGCAACCTCAAACTCCTGGGCTTAACTGATTCTCTTGCCTCAGCCTCCTGAGTAGCTGGGACTACAGGCACCTGCCACAACACCTGGCTACTTTTTGGTAGCAGTTGTCATTATTGTTTAGCAGGCCCAGGCTGGGCTCGAACTCGCCAGCCTCCGTGTATGTGGCTAGCGCCCTACTCACTGAGCTACGGGCGCCGAGCCCAGTTTCTCAATCTTTGCACTATTAATATTTTGGGATGGATAACTCTTTTGGTTTTTTGGTTTTGTTTTGTATTTTTTTACACAGCCAAGGGCTTGCTCTGCCATCCAGGCTAGAGTGCCCAGCACATAGATGATTCTTTGTTGTGAACCATGAACATACAGTATATTGAAACTATTATGAGGAGTCATTTTTCATCCCCAATTGATTTCTAACCATTAGACTCTTTAAAATACTTTTTATGATTTCAGAACCTACCGATATTATCTCACAACTTACAAATGAATCATTGAATTAACATTTATGAAGAACTTCTCAAAGTAATTGAGAAGGTTCTTGCTCTCAGATTACACCTTAAACATTCTTATATACATACATTCTTAAAATTAGGAAATCACAAATCAGTTATTCATAAGTCACCTGTGGGTGTCTGTTATAGGTATTGAATACATATGTCAGTATTATTCATATGTTGGATATTCAAATTCATCAATGAGTTCCGTACAGCAGCATCCATGGATTTCAGAGGCAGGATTATAATGAGTTTTCAGATTCTTGAGTTGTTTTTAACAGATGGTCCACTGATGAATTTATCATAAAAAGATAATAATTATATTTATTCAAAAATATACTGTAGCATGAGTTCACAGATTACTAGAACTGGCTTTAGAGATTACTATCTAATTGCTGATTTTCAAATGGGAAATGAAAGCCTAAGTCTTAGCTAACTGAAAAAGAAAACACAAATTACATTCTAAAAAATGAAAGGAAGAGAAGAGGGAGGAAATAGGAAAAGATGAAAGAAAATTCAAAGCCAAGAGACAAAAAGTAATGCCTTTAATGGGGTGTGGCAGTGTGTGACAAACCAAAGCCCCATAAACCGCAGATCTCAGGCCCTGAGATCCATGTAGAACAAGAACAAGGGGGGTTTGGGGTGTAATATTACTACTATGAACAAAGTTGGTGCTTCTTATAAGGGGAAATCGTTGAGAGACTTGTAAAAGCAGATGACAATAAGCACACAGAGCCACCCTGGGCAGTGGTAGAAACAATTCTGGGTTGATGCTTTGTATCACTTGATTAACTTGAGTTGTTTTTTGGTGGGATGGGAAGAAGCATATGCTGAGCACATTTTAAACTTTCTATTTCTGAAAGATTTTCTTTTTTGTTTAATATGGGGCTTTTTAATCCAAAAGTGTAATCTAAAATATGATAAATAAAATAGAAAAATAAAAGGTACATCCAGTAAAACACAGTGGTTGACTTTTAGATAAAAGCTTTCTGTCCAAGCTTAAGGCATTCTAATAAGTAACTGAATAGTCTGATAAGAGGACATTTGTATGGGAGCAGGACTTAAAAATATTTTAAAGTTAAGAGCACAAATTATCACCTTGGTGCCTATAGCTCAGTGGCTAGGGCACCGGCGACATACACTGGAGCTGGTGGGTTTGAACCCAGCCCAGGCCTGCCAAACAACAATGACGACTACAACAAAAACATAGCCAGGCATTGTGGCGGGCACCTGTAGTCTCAGATACTTGGGAGGCTAAGGCAAGAGAATCGCTTAAGCCCAAGAGTTTGAGGTTGCTGTGAGCTGTGATGCCACGGCACTCTACCAAGGGTGATAAAGTGAGACTCTGTCTCTAAAAAAAAAGAAACAAAGAAAAAGAAACCAATTTACAATTACTCACACTTTCATATGAAGACTAGATCACAACTATGGTCCAAAATGAAGGAGGAGCGGGGAGGTCACATGGAAGGAGGTTGAATGGTAGGATCACATCTATGGTGCATATTGCAAGGGTACATGTCAGATCTATTATGTATAGAGTATAAATGTCTTAACACAATAATTAAGTAAATGAGGGGAGGAATGTATTAACCAGTACAACATAAGCATTCCAAATTGTGTATGAAATCAGCACATTGTACCCAATAAATGCATTAACGTATACATGATCTACCTCTTTATGATTTAATTTTAAAAAGTCAAAAAAAAATTTAAAAAGTAAAAAATAAAAGGTCCAGTGATATAATTTTTTCTAATTATTTCTTAAGTTCTAATTTTATTGCAGTGACATCACAGAATGCTACATGTATTCATTTTGCCTTTTTAGATTCATTGAAATTTTCCTTATTGTCTATTTTTGTGAATGTTTTAGTAATATTTGACACTCAAAGAGGTCTATTCTTAGTTTTCAAGATACAAAGTCTGACAAATACCAAATATTTGCTTTATTCATTATTTTTATTTGGGTATTTTCTCTCTCTACCTCTCTCCCTCCCTCCCTTCCTTCCTTGTTTTGAGACAGAGTCTCACTTTGTCACCCTCAGTACAGTGCCATGGTGTCATAGCTCACAACCACCTCAAATTCTTGGGCTAAACAATCTTCCTTCCTCAGCCTCCCAACTAGCTGGGACTGCAGGCGCCAACCACAATACCTAGATATTTTTAGAGACAGGATCTTGTTTTTGCTCAGTCTGGTCTGAACTTAAGCAATCCACCCGCCTCAGCCTCCTAGAGTGCTAGAATTACAAGCATGAGCCACCACAGCCAGACTGGTATTTTCCTTCTTATTTTTTGTCCACTTGATCCCTTATAAACTAAGACAAGCGAGTTAATATTGCTTATCACTTTAACGTAATATTTTCCTTTATATTCCCTGTAATTTTTGTTCTATGGACAATAATGTTATACTGCTGCTTTCAATCATCCCTTATAGCCCTACTTAAAGCTTTTCCTCTAACATTTGCCTAACATTAAAGATACAATGTTTACTTGTTTCCTCATGTTTTCCATCTTGCCCAGGCAAGTCTTCATTGATATCATTCCTTTTGCTTCTTTTGTTCTCTTAGCACAATTGGATGATTCATAAGGGAGACAAAAAAAACAGGCTGTGATCTTTGCCCTGTAGCTTTAAAATTAGAATCTACAATTTATTTTTTGCCAAGTCTCCTCCACTATCCCATCTCCTACATTATACTCTCTCACCACAGGCTATGCTGTACGTGCTCTGAAGATGTTGTAGATTAACAGTCACGTTCTGGGCCTTGGTCCTCTAAAGGAGAAAGGCAGTTTCTTATCTCGTTTCTTGAAATTCCTCCCATGATTTCTTGGGTGTTGTACACTATCTCTACCTCTCCCAGAAGTTTCTGGAATTTCTACTTTTATCTCTGACTCATGTTTCTCTCTTCAGTTCAGCTTAAAATATTTTTACCAGCTAATTCAAAGCTGCTGCTAAACTTTAAGACAAAACCATAGCTGGGCCACATTATATGCTCAATACCATTTCACCTATGATGTACAAAGTTCTCTCCTGAGTACTGGTGAGGTATACCAAAATGAATGCTTCAGAAACCTATAATCTAGTTGGAAAGAAAGAAGAAATATTGTTCCGAAGCTCTTTGTTCAATGCACATTTCCTTATAGTCTCCTCAATGCCAAGTTGTGTTATTTTTATTACCCACGTTTCTCTGGGCTCTCCCTAATATCACATTGCCTTTCTTAAACAATTGTAAGCATATACGTTGCCTTTTCTGGTTCAAAATCTATACCTTCTCTGGTGGGTACAAAACTGCTATGTTTATCAGTCCTTGCCTCAGTCACAGAGCCAATATAATAAGCATTATACTCAGAGATCAGTTGTGTAAATTAGGATCCTTTGCCTACAAAGAATAGAGGCTCACTCGAGTTATCTCAAGTACCTGTGTGTGGAGGTATGTGTGATAGAGAGAGGTAACAATGTTTGTGGGGAAAGATACTGTAAGGTTTCACATGAAAATAAAGGACAAAGTATGCCGCATGGCTCACCTTTATGGGAACTTGTGAAAGGCACGTTAAGTAGGCTCATGAGAAGCATAGAGACATAGATGGGACATAGGGACCTCACAAATTTCAAGATGTAATTTTAATTTGTCCAGGGTTAGATAAGTAATGATGTGGTCAGCTTCTTATTCCCTTGGCAGCAATAATTTGTTGGCCATCCTCTTCCCCTATAGATATAGACTGAAATCTTTGTATCCACCTCCAGCAACACAAATACTTAATGTATACTAAGTCACTTCATGACTTAGCTCCCATTTACTCATCACTCTTGCTTACTCATGGCTTCTACTGACGCATGTCCTCTTTATCTGCCTTTTTTTTATGGTAAAACACTTGACTTGGGTTCCTATCCAATAGTTGTCCATGCTTCAAATTAAAATGTCCTAAGAGAGAGCATCTATCTGATCAGTCTACTATATCACAAACATCAGTTAGATAAAGAATTTTTACCAGGTTATCATATCAGTCAGCCTCCAAACAGCCTGACAGCTTTAGGTCAAATGTTCTCTGAGACATGGTCAAGATGATAAGATTAAGGAATATAGGCCATGGTCACCTATGTGTATCTGCTTAGAGTTGATGTTCTTGGCAAAAGACTATACATAGGACTCCTTAGAAAGGGATTCTGGGTATACAGACACTCCTGGGTTTGTTCTAATACAGTAGTTTACGCCTTCCTCAGTTCTGATGACCAATATTATGCATTTTACCCCTGATTATCAAGAAACATTAGTCATGTGAAATAAATTTGCTTCTTTTATTTCAAGTGTTTCTTTATATTTAAATGTAATTTAAACATCCATGGATGTTTAAACGTCCATATGTTATACCAAAGTCATGAGAATTTATCCTAGCCAGCTAGAAATTCTTGGAAAGTTGTATCAATTCAAATAGCTCCTACTGCTAGTTTTGCAAAAGGTTAAAGTGATTAATAATATATCTACTTCTATAAAGGGACTATCCATTCTCCAGAGCCAGGCATTAGTATGGCTGGAAGAAATTAGGACTTACTTAGGATAATTACATTTCTGCAAACTAAGACCACATAGACAAAAGCTTTCATATTTCACATATGACAATTCAGAATTGAATTTAACTTTGCTCATCACAACCCCTGTGAGAACAGGTTTTATTATCATCTTAAAGAATAGGAAAGAAAATAATTCCAAAAGCCAAAAATGCCACCATTCTAAATTAGAGGAACACTAGGTTCAGAGAATGAACTCCTATTGCTTTTGGATTTCAACCAGAACCATGTGCCACTGGAATTGAACAGGAGGCATATGTCCACAGGGCCGGAATGTGTTCCCCCAGGGGCATGTGCCCTACCTGTCCCTGTGTGTGAGATTTACCTAATTCTTGCAGAACTCTGCTGGTCATAAGAATAATCTAATAACTTTTTTACAGTACACAAATTGAAGATATATTCATCAAAAAAAAAGGTATGAAAAATTTTAGGTAAGATCCTTAAATAATAAACATTATCATAGTCAGAAGTTTTTCATAAAAATATTTTCAATTGCTGGATAATGACCTGTATCTTATAGACACATTATTGATGTGATTTAAAAGAAATCCTCTAATAAATAATCCAGAAAACTTGCACTCTACAAGGAACACTCTCCTTGTTAGTCAGATATACATCATACTACTTTCAGCATTCATTTGGTTTTCATCCAAAGAGATACACTTACAATACCAATTTGCCAGGAATCATGCTGGGTGTTCAGCATGTAGAACTGAATTTACCTCATATCTTCCCCTAAGAGAAGGAGCTGATAAGTAAATAATAGGAAGGTGATATAAGATTATTTACTGATAAGTAAATAATAGGAAGGTGATATAAGAGTGTACCTGAGAAGCTAATCCACTGGCCAAAGATTTAGAGGGGATGTTCTCATTTCAAGGTGTCCTGTTAAGAGACATACACATCCTCTAACACATTTTGTATCTCCCTCAAAAGTGTTTACTATGAAATATCCTGTGACATCTACTATCAGAGGTGTAAGATTAAAAAAAAGTATTAGTTTTTATTTATGATTACTTTGGTATTCCAGTGTGTAAATTTAATTATTAAATTAGGCAAGAAGGGGGAGATGATCAAGGGGGAGATCATCAACTCTATTAGGAGGTAGAAAGAAATGGCTACAGGAGAACAAATCTTTGAAATGAATTACTGGGTCAGATGGAGAGAGAGGGTTATTTTATTTGGAGAATAGAAAACACTTGTAATATATCTGTCAAATCATATCTCATAGTTCAAGTATTTCCACTTCTCTCACAACCTGTACCAATGTACTAGCAACCTAATCTACTCAAATTGCCTGGTAATGTATGACAGAAATATAAGTAGAAAAAAAGAGAGAGAAAATAAATGAACGGGCATAAAATTATGTCCTGGAAAAAAAATTAACGTTTTTCAATGGGGCGACAGCTGCCAAGGCAGTGAAATCATAGAATCTGGGTGATTTAAGACAACATTTGTTTATTTTTTATTCATGCAAAGTTCAGGAGGCAGAAGAGTGGAGATGGGGGATGAACTATGTAATCATTTAGGAATTCTGACTGATGGTGATCCTTCACCTTCAACATGTAACCTCCAAGGTCACTTTGAGTGATCATATTCAGCTAACATAAAGGGTTTTAGTTTTATTATATCAAATAGCAGTATGATCTCCATTTGCATTTCTTACAAAACTTAGTAATTCTAAAATTCAATATTTCTAAAACTGAACTCTTGATCTTCATTCCTCTATATCTCTTCCTGACTTCCTCAGCTCAGAAAAAGACTAAAGACTTCTGGATAACCAGTTATGCAAGTGAGATGCTCAGAAAAAAACCTTGTATAAAGTATTATTTGCTCTCAAGTCCCCCATCCAATTTACCAGATTACATAAATTTTACTTTCAAAATGTATCTTGAATACATTAATTTCTTCCGTTTTTCTCTAATCCAAGCCAAATCTCTCACTGAAGCAGTTTCCTCTCTACTTCCTCCTTTAGAATGGCTCTCTTACTTTTTTATTCTCTCAGTCCATTCTTTCTCACATAATTCAGACAATCTTTTGGAAACCCTTTAAAAGATTTACATTGTATTCAGGATAAAATCCAAAATCCTAACCAAGGCCTGAGGCCCTACAGGCTTCTGGTTCTTGGCTTCATCTCCAATCTCATTTCCAGCACTTATTTTGCTCTATCTGTACCAGCCTTCTAGTTTCTTGAAAAAGGTCAAAATGAATGCCTGCCTGAGGGCCTTGTAATATAACAGTTCCTGTTAGAGGTTTTTTTATAGTTTTCTTTTTACTATGAAATACATTTTTGTACAAAAAAATGTAATTGATGGATATGACTCCCACTCATTCAAGCACTCAAGCTAAGACAGACGCTTATCCCAATTGTATATCTGTGGGAAAAAGAGGTATATACAGGGAATGGACTTTTTCCCACTACTTTACCTATTGACAGAGAAGCCTTTTCAAAGTCCTGCCTTTGTCTTTTGTCTCCTGCACAAGGTCTATAAAAGCCCATGGTTTAGTCCACCAGGGATTGGCAAATGCCCAGGGAGCAAAACACAGGCACAGAATTTATTTAGATCTCAGGATTCAGTTTTTCCCATAATTTCTGGCTTCTAAAGATTTTCCTTATTTACCTACTAACTCAGCCACACCTTAAAAACGTATTTTAATTATTCTATCCAGGACTTATACTGACATAAAGTCCACTATTTTGTCAGAAATAAAAGTTCCTCTATTATACTAAACTACTCTCCTTCAGCCGGCTAGCTACTATTAATCTTTTAGGGCCTCGATTTAAAACACCATTCTCTCAAAAAATTTTCCTTGATCCTCATTCTCCAATTTATGTTGTCTTCCTACTATTTTCTCTCTTGTGACAATCTACTCTTTCTTTTTATCACCTTTATCACAACTTGAAATTAAACATTATCTTGTGTTATCTGTTTCTTCCATTGTCCTGTAAGCTTGAGAAGAGGAATCCTTTCTGTAGAATGCCTATGTAACACCGAGACATAGGTATACAGTAAATGCTAAATCCTTATTAAATAAAGGAATGAGTAATGCAATTTATTTATTTATTTTTTTAGAGACACAATATCACTTTGTCGCCCTCGGTAGATTGCTATGGCGTCACAGCTCACAGCGACCTCCAGTTCTTGGGCTTAGGCGATTCTCTTGTCGTAGTCTCCCGAGTAGCTGGGACTAGAGACGCCAGCTACAACGCCCAGCTATTTTTTCTTTTTTTGGTTACAGTTTGGCCGGGGCTGGGTTCCAACTCGCCACCCTTGGAATATGGGGCCGGCACCCTACTCACTGAGCCACAAGCGTGCCCGAGTAATGCAATTTAATATGACCATACTACATTAGAGTAGTTTTGAATCCTGCAAGTGACCGATAAATACTAGCAACATTAAATAACTTTTAAATTTTGACTGCCTTCTACAATGCAGTATAAAATTAATACAAAAAACAGTGAGTACCAAAGGGGCAGTAAACCACAGACTCCGGAACCAGACTGCCTAGATTAAAAATTTGGCTGTGTCCCTAATTAACCAACTAGGCTTTGTCAGGGCCTTTTTCCTGATACATAAAATTGAGTCAGTAAGAGTATTTACTTCAAGGTGTTATTTCTGATGATTAAATGATAAACATGCCAGGCATCCAAAGAAGCAGACTATAATTGTTATGGTGGTTGCTATCATTACAAAATTAACATCAGCCAATGCGGTGCCCTCAAACAAAAATGGCAAATTGTATAAAATCATAAAGGAAAAGTATGTAGGAGTAGCAAGCTATAGAAAGAGACCTAGAGCTGCAGATGTGCCAACAAGAGGCAGGAACATACAGAGCCACAGGGAGGAAGGCAGGGGCAGCTGCTGCATGGGTGCCCACTGTTAGCACATGGATGTGACTGACACAGAGGTCAGGAGAGAAGAGGCTACTGGAGAGAGCTTGAGTTGGGCCCATGACCTCCTTTTGCAACGTGCTCCTGGCACTTATTTCATCTGATCTATCAGCAACCATCTCTGGGGAAGGATCTCTTTGGATCTATTTTCAGGCCTAGTTCATTTAGTGTTTTGTTGGGAACAAAAGCCAAGGAGGCAAGATTAAGTTGTGTACCTTTGACAGCAGCAAGTATCTCTGAGCATGCGTGTGAAATTCTGTCTAACTCAGCAGTTTTCCTGACAAATGCAATACTCTACTCAGGAATCCTATTTTTCAAAAGAGAAAATACCAGATCTTTCCAATTCTATTGTCTTCCTCCTTTTTACAACTGTATTTTTTTGTCCAATACTGACAATATATTACATAATCTCTTCTCCTGTTCCCCCCCTCACTCTCCTAGCCCAGGTCCAGGGGTCCTGAAACTGCAGCCTGCGGGCCACATAAGGCAGGGTGATTGTATTTGTTTCCATTTTGTTTTTTTACTTCAAAATAAGATATGTACAGTGTACATAGGAATTTGTTCATAGTTTTTTTTTAAACTATAGTCTGGCCCTCCAAAGGTATGAGGACAGTGAACTGGCCACCCTATTTAAAAAGTTTGAGGAACCCTGTTTTCTCTTTTTTCTTTTTTTTTAGAGACAGAGTCTCACTTTGTTGCCCTCGGTAGAGTGCCATGGCATCACAGCTCACAGCAACCTCCAGCTCTTGGGCTTAGGCGATTCTCTTGGCTCAGCCTCCTGAGTTAGCTGGGACCACAGGTGCCCACCACAATGCCTGGATATTTTTTGTTGCAGTTGGCTGGGGGCGGGTTCGAACCCGACACCCTTGGTATGTGGGGTCAGCGCCACCCAGGTCTAATTATTTCTTCAGGAGAAAAAGTTGTACCCTTTTACCTAAACATAAAACTAATTCTGTTTTAGTCACCCTGAGACCATCTACATATAGTCCTCCATGAAAAAATTTATATTAAGATGAGTTCAAATACATTACCTATAAAAAAATTTATATTAATGGGTGGCACCTGTGGCTCTAAGGAGTAGGTCACTGGCCCCATAAGCCAGAGGTGGCAGCTTCAAACCCAGCCCTGGCCGAAAACTGAAATAAAAAAAAATCTATTAAAAAAATTTATATTAAAATGAGTTTAAATACATTACCCATAAAAAGTTATACATGTTGGGATAAAAAAGGTTAAAAAGATGAATTAAAACAAGAATAGATGAACTAGGTCCAATGAAAGAGTCTGACTACAGCACAACACTAGTTAGGCTGATACCATGTGGAAAGCTTTCATTTGGTTTAATATTTTCAATTAAAGAATACCAAGTTGTCCTTTCTTTAAAACGAAGTGGACTTGGGTGGCACCTGTGGCTCAAAGGAGTAGGGCGCTGGCCCCATGTACCGGAGGTGGCGGGTTCAAACCCGACCCCAGCCAAAAACTGCAAAAAAAAAAAGTGGACTCACCTTAGAAAAAAATGTGTGACATTTATCTTGAAAAATCAGTTGCAATATTCAACATTAACTTCTTTTGAAATTGAAATGTGTCAATTTAAAGGTCAATTGCTACTCTATTTTGGCTAAGAAAATAGGTATTTTGGGATATCCAGATTTCTTTCTAAATCTTTCGATATTCTCTTGTGCTATTTTCTTAAGGTGTTCATATTTAAAAGCAAATGTATTCTTCTCTTTCCTCATTGATTTATGCTGTCTAAACAATTCTTCTTAGAGTCAAAATTATTCAGTAGGCTATATGTAGTACACAGTATAAGTGAAACATACCAAAATCTGGTGAAAATAAAATTCCACAAACATTTAACTGGGCATTTTCTCGAATCCTCTATAAACTTTTAATAACCATGAGGTAGAAAACTTTAAAAATTTTGACCTACTTGTGAACTCTAGAAACCCAAATTTCTAATGTATGATAAAATCAGTATTATAGGCTAGATGTTCTTTATAATCAGAGTGTCTCTACTCAAGTTTTATTAATAATTCATAACATTTATTGCTTCTGCCATCAGAGAACTTAAACTGATGCCAGGTACACTCATTCACTAGTTCAGTGAAGTGTTTTTGGCTTTTTTAAATTTGAAAATTAATAGCTCCTGGACAGCGCCTGTGGCTCAAAGGAGTAGGGTGCTAGCCCCATAAGCCAGAGGTGGCGGGTTCAAACCCAGCCCCGGCCAAAAACTGCAAAAAAAAAAAAAGTAACAGCTCATGGTTAAAAATCTAAATTCAAACTGTATAAGAGCATATTATTAAATAAATAGTAAATTCAAGTAAATTTTATTAAATGGCAAGGAAGTCTCCTTCCAGAACAGACATTAAGCCCTCTCCTCAAAAACTAAGTTAATGTTTTATTTATGTACTGAAATACAAATTTTCCATGCATATATGCGGTAGATTCTTGTAAGAACAGCTTCCAATCAATCATGTCTCCTGATATTCATTTCCCTTGTGTAGTGTTTTTAACAGGTTGGTAAATGTTTGCACATTGGGTCTTGTTTTTTTGAGAACCACAGTGCTACGAAGAATCTAAGCAAGAAAAAGCACAAGTAAAGAGGTATTCCACCAGCTGAATGCTACCACATGAGTAAATCCAGGAGACACCATAACAAGAATCACCCAGCCAACACTCAGAATTGTGAAAAACATTAATTGTTGTTTTAAACCAGTAAGTCTGGGGTGGTTTGTTACACAGCAATAGAGAACTGGTACAAAGTGCAAGGATAAATACACAGATATACTCATCACATTCCTTAAATTTAATTTATGAATAATAAAATATAAATAATTTTTAAATGCATAAAGTAAATTTCATATGAAATTAAAAATGTGATTAATAGTTCATACATAAAAAAGGAACTGAGATCTGTCATTTGAGATCTATATTAACAGTTTTTGATTACAAACTCTATTAATGTGATCTTCTACCCTATTTTAAAGTCTGTGTCATATATATCCTAGCCTTAATTCTTTCCATGCAGATATTTTGACCATAGACAACTAGGAAGCTTATGTAAATTAAGATTTGAAAAATTTTAGTATTCTAAAATCAATGAATAATGAATGATCCAAAAAGATCTAAGAGATATAAAAGAGAGCTTCTGGCTATCTACAGCATCAAGGAAGAAGCTGTCTTTCTATCAAAGTCTTAAAGGTCTGTACAGGTAGAAAATTCACAAATATATATTTCATAATCCCTTTAAGCTATACAGTAAAATAGACACCATTCTTAAAAGTGAAATTCAGACCAATTTCACCTTTTATTTCATTTTTCTATAGGAAGAAACTGTCAGTACCATTAAGTGTAATGCATAAGGATCTTTCTGTTTATTTCCAGAAGTATTTTCAGGGAGAATTTGAAGCCCAATATTCTTTATCTTTTATTAACATGATTTGTAATTGAATAAACATGAATAAATAGTAGATGAACTGCTTTGCTCCATCACTTCACTAGGTGTTAGATCAGGTAGAAGGCATCTAGAGAGGAGCAAAGTAGAGTCACGCTCTAGAGGAACTTAATGAGAGAACCAACCCAGTAAGACCATTGTAATAATGGATAACATTTTGTATAATAACCATGTGCTGCATTGTGCTAACTTTCTTCTCTATATATCATATTTAATCCTTACAGCAATCCTATTTTTGTTGTTGTTGCAGTTTTTGGCCGGAGCTGGGTTTGAACCCGCCACATCCGGTATATGGGGCTGGCACCCCACTCCTTGAGCCACAGGTGCCTCCCAACAGCAATCCTATTTTACAGATACTATTACCTCCATTTTACAAAAGAGATAAGTGAAGTACAGTGAGTATAAGTAACTTACCAGAGATCACACAGCTAATAAGCAGAGAAGGCAAGATTTGAACTCCAACAACATGGCTTCATAAAACCAGGTTCTTAATTCTACAGTAGCATTTAGTATAGGAATTGCCAGAGTCAGAATAAATAACAGCCATGGGTCCCAGAGGTGATGATGTCTGACCTGGGTCCTAAATAGGAGTTTGCCTGACCACATGGTCAAGGAATGAATAAATACATTAGCCACTACATCACACATGTGCTTAGTTTAATTAATTTTTAGAACATCCCTGTGCAGTAGGTATGAGCCTCATTTCATGATGAGGAAACTCAAGGAGATTAAGTAGCTGCCTTAGTCAATAAGGACTGGAATGAAAATTCAAATCTAGACTTGTCTGCTTCCAAAGCCTCTACCTTTTCCATACACCCCACTGAGGGAAAGCATTCCAGGCAGAAGAAACAAGATGTGACAAGGGCAAGGCATATTGGTGTGAAAGAAGGGGGAGTGTGTCAAGCTGAGCATGTGGGAACAGGGAACAGCAGTGTGGGCCTACAAGCGACGAGGTTGGTTTTCCAGGCAGACAACTCAGGTGGCAGTATACAGAGGAAACTAGAGAGGACAAAAACTAAAGCCATAGAGACCAGTTACCAGGAAGTTCCACAGGCCAGACAAGTAATTTCAGGGGCCTAAAACCAGGAATTCTGTGGTCTCCAAGAAAATCTTACCTATTATGTCAGATAATCTTCTCCAAAATTTTCCTTCACAGGAAAAATGCCATCTAGCATTTTAAAACAATGGCCATACTAAAACTTGGTAAAATAAAACTTTTTAGAATAAAAGTTTTTATGTAAATGATTTTACAAAATAAAGCAAATCCCTGGGCTATTAGTATTCAAATCATGCTCGTAAAATACTCTTCATGTTATAGTAGACTTTGTCTACCACTGGACATTATGCAAAGATAGAACTTATTTACTTGTAGAATTCACTGCCTCTCTTTTAGGAAAGGAGGGGAACAAAGGAGGTTTTAGTTTGTATAAGATGTGATACAATATAAAGGCAGGACTATAAGAAAGTTAATGCAACAAGACCATTCTAGAACAGGGTATATAAGGTAAATTAGAATTTTTAACAAGCTAACATGCATGCTAGAGGAAATTCCTTGCCAACCAAGTGGGCTGATGTAACTAGAGGGTGGAACTGTAAAAAAATAGGATTTTTAGATCATCTGAGAGTTTAGGAGAAAATAGGAGAACTTGACTATGCTGACAAAAATAGGAAGGTGTCTTATGTAATTAGATGCTGGAGGTATTGCTCAGAGCTGCTCAGCCAGATTCATGTTCAGAAGAAAATATCTTCAGAGGATTTGAGAAGAAATTGCACTCAACTGACTATGACAACAACACTGTTATGTGCTGAATTGTGCCCTCTCCACCAAAATTCATATGTTGAGTCTAACCCCCAGTACCTTAGAATGTAACTGTATTTGGAGATAAGGCCTGCAAAGAGACAATTAAATTAAAATGGGGTCCATATACAGTGGGCTCTAATCCAATATGACTGGTGACCTTATAAAAAGATAAGAGTCAGGGTCAGTGGCATGAGGCAAGAGTCAGGGTAGAGGCATGGCAACTACAGGACAAAGGGGCAGGGGGGCTGCTGGAACCCACGAATTTAAGGTGTAGAGTTCTGTGACTGCACCTGTGAATACAGTACTCCAGTCTGAGCAACATAGTGAGACCCTGTCTGTAAGAGAGAGAGAGAGAGAGATTGGGACACAGAGGAACAACTATGTGAAGACATAAGAAGATGGCCAACTGTAAACCAAGGAGGGAGGCCTCAGGAGAAACCAGCCTTGCCAGCATCTTGACATTGGACTTCTAGCCTCCAGCCCTACGAGATAGGGTTTAAACCTCCCAATCTGTGATATTTATTTTATAATAGCAGCCGTAGAAAACTAATACAAATATAAATGTCGGGGAAGATAGGAGAAATAGAAACAAAAATATGCCTTCTTTAGGAACCAACTTTGGGAAAACTTCAGCTTAAACTTTTCAGGATAAAAATATTAAGAGTTAATAGGAAATACAGTGACCCTAAGGGTTAAGGGTGAACAGGAGATAAAGCAGTACCTGGAAAGAGAATGAAATTTAGAACACTTATAAATTCCCCTAGCCAAAATTACCTATCACTTTACTACCTCTTCATATGGTTGGTACTCCACGATTTCTTCATGTTATAATAATCAAATGAGCAAAACCAAAACTGAGTATTTGAGACTATGTGAACTACTGAGTAATGATTTGATTAGGAAGATCCCCAGGGAGAGAAAAAAGGCAAAGGCTATCTGGGGTGCTCAACCTTTCCATGCTATCCAACACCACAGACAAGCAAAACGATACTCAAATAATCTGCATGCAGCCTGTGCAGGTTGGACACCCCTGGTAGACATTCCAGGCAAAAGAAATAGCTCCTTCCTTCTACAAGTGTTAGTAACAGAAAGTCCCCAAGCTAGAGGACTCGGCAATGAGAAAAGATGGCCTATTTAATCACAACCATTAACTACAGCAAGGAATATAATTTTCTCCTCAGTAGTTTTATTTGCCTTGAAGTAGAGCTTCAGAAAACTTGACAACAGTTGGAGACATGTGAACACACTTAAAAATTTCCCCTATCTTTTTTGGGTTGCTATGCTCATTTACATATTGCTTCTACCATTTAAAAAAAAAAAAGGCTGGAATGTTGGGGAAGAAAGGAGAAAAGAAATAATTCCTCCAGAGTATTAATTAGATTTTATTTGCCAACTAAATGCTAAATGGATCCAAAAGTTGGAGAAATGAGAACAGAAGTAAATATAAACATAATTATACTTTATATTCCCCAGAGCAGAGGCACTGATATCTGAAACAATTGTGGTTTAAGTGTCTGGAACACTAAACTCTCAGGATTCAGTGGCCTAGCCTTCCTATCCTAACTCATTCGAAAAACTTAACACATTTATATTAACTAATTTTTATTGATACATAATAATTATACATATTTATGTGATACATGTGATATTTTGACACATACAATGTGTACTTTATTAAATTAAGGTATTTAGGATATATAATCACCTCATTTATTATTTCTTTGTGCTAGAAACATTTCTAATCTTATACGTATTTTGAAATATATAATTATTGTTAACGACAGTTAACAGAGGAATAGCTATCAAACATTAGAACTTATTCCTTCTAACTGTATGTTTGTACCCATTAGCCAACCTCTTTTCACTTAAAAAAGTGAAATTAAATTCCAGGGAGCAGCCATAAAGAGACAGAGGAGCACCTTTCCTATTTTCTTCTATGAATCAGATCGCCAAACAAACCATGAAGCACACTTCACATATAATTTTAGTATGAATTCAACTAGTAAAAAAGTAAAAAATGAAAGAAGTATGGATATCATCAAACTAGTTGTGGGAAAATTATTGATTACATTGTTCTCAACAGGGAAGACAAATTTTAATTTTATTTACCAACATTGATAAATATAAATCACAAGTACTCAATGAAAGGTAATTGGCAAAACACCTCAAAAGGTTTGTGAAATATTAGAACTCCCATTTATATATCTAAGCATTAGTCTTAATAAGCCTTTACAAGACTGCTGGGAGTGAATTAGGTATAGGGGCAAAAAGAATACTTAAAGTTTTAAAAGAGAGAGAAACTACTAGGTGAGACAGAAATCCTGTTGTTCTTTTTTGTTGTTAATTATATGTGGAAAGCACATGGTTCCAATTTTGGAATGTATAAAAGGGCATAATGCTTTATTCCTATGGTTTACTATTCTTTTGCTAATGAAAGAGATGCCCTATATAAATTAATTTTTATATCTACTTATTTTTCTTTAGGGTAGGAAAATTTAATTAATTATATGAATATGGATATAATAACCAGTTCATCCATAAAGATAATTTTAAAATGTCTATATGGCTTTCTTTTTAAGGAACTGACAGAAAATTACTGGCATAAATAGGTATAGGGTACAAATAAAATGGCAAAAGCAAATAAAGGAGACAAAATGCATTCTAGGAAATTAGGAACAACCATAAAGGCTGAGTTTTTCTAAATGTGGAAGGTGCCTGATGCCTGGGAATTTTGCAGCTATGGCCTATTTTCTCCACCAATTACCAACAGTTCCAGAGTATATCCAACATTTACATTTTTTTGTGTTGATTGGGGAAAAAGCCCCAATAGTCACAAGTCTCAGATGCACCAAGAATTAGGAAGGTTAATAGGAGCCTCAAAGAAAAAAGAAGGCAAATGCTTTGATACAGAAAATATTTCATTATCTGTTTTTTACAACTCTGATCCTGTAATATCATAAACTTTCTCCATCTGAAGATATGACACTTTAAACCAAATATCCCAATTGTAGCTGTCAGCATATAGATGCCTTTACAGGAAAGAAACATGAGATGTGGTTTCATCAAAAATGAACGTTTTCGATGATGTACATAAGGGCACACATTCTAGATTCATGGAGCTGACCAGAGCTTCTGTGGAGCCATACTGCTAATTCAAAGAAAGCCTCTACTTCAGAGAGTTCATTCTTATTTATATACAGCAACAACAGCCAGCAATAAACAGCAAACAACATGAAGAAATCAGAGGTAAATTGCTTTTATATAAATGATTTTTATAGTTTTGCTCTAGTGTGAAACTTATTTTCAAATAAATTCAAAACCATTGTTATACAGATGGCAGTCTTAAAGGGAAAAAATATTAAAGTCTAGATGATGGAATCTACCAGTATCCCATTAAAAACATGATTTGTGAATGGCATTATCAAACTATATTCATCCTCTCTGGGACAGTGGAGAATCGTCCAGCACAATATATAGGTAATTGAGCTGGAGCAGAGATTAGAATTTTCTGAGGCAAGTAGTTAATATGGTAACATCTCACTGGTCGCTACCTCTCCCCAGCATGGAGCAGGAAGACGATTTTGTTGTATGAGAGTAGGATTCTGCTTTTCACCACAAGGGCCCTCCTCATACCCCGACTTTCATTGACTCTATGATCTTTTTTTTTTTTTTTTATAAATCTCTTGCTGTCTGCTATTCTTTTTTTTTGTTTTTTGGCCGGGGCTGGGTTTGAACCTGCCACCTCCGGCATATGGGACTGGTGCCCTACTCCTTGAGCCACAGGCGCCGCCCGACTCTATGATCTTTATTTATTCCTCCTATAATGCATTTCTACTTTTGATCATGTGATCAGAGGAAAATGGTAGCATTGGTGGCATTCTTAGTAGGACAAAGAAACACAAATCCTAGAAACTGGCCACGATTGCTAAAATAGCAATTGGGATGGTTTTGCTGCCCCTATGTAACCTGAGCAGATAACTGAAAATTTTGAGCATTATTATTACCTTTTATAACATCAGATAGTTATCTTTAAAATATAAAAATTTTTGAAGAAAAAATGCTTTTTTCTTGGGTAATCACCAGTCCAAGAAATATCCTCTCCTCTACCATTTTTACTGTTCATGGAATTCAACAATTCATTGCTCACTTCCTCCAATGCCTTTTCTTGCAGTCTCTCAGTCCCTGTCTTCACTTTTTTTTTTCCTTACTAGTTAGACTCCACTTTTCATGTCCCTGACCCTGTGGTATGTTGGAGTCAGCAATTACCAGCTTAGAAGTGACTGTTAATATTCAGAAATTGTGTGAAGTGGTTAAGTCATTGATAGTTTGAAATTTGAAACCATAGTGGGAGTATATATAGCATGGAAATCGGCAAAAGCAACAAATTAGGGATGCTTCTTTCTCTCATCCTTTTCATCCCCCACCAAGACAGAGTTTATAACACACCATAACATTGCCCTGGACCCACTGCCTTTCCTTTGCCTCATGCTAGCAAACCTTAACTTGGGTTAAAATAACTCTTTGCTTTCTTTATATGAGGTCTGATAAAGTTTGTGAACTCATTCTAGAAAAAAGTGCTACATCCCTCATTGCTAAATATATCACTATGGTTACCTTCAAAGTACTTCCCTGGGGGAAGTTATGGACCGGTGGCAGCACCTAGTCCACCCTTCAAAGGAATTTTGCAACTCTTTTTCTGGAATGACCATGAGAGATACCATTGTACAGCATACAAAAACACACAATAATTAATGTCATTCAGCAAGACACTGAACACAGCTGTGAGACATGATATACCAAGGTTATGAAACATTACCAAGTTGTTTGTGCAGTGTTGCTGAGGTAAGCACACAGGAGAAAGTTTGCAAACTTGGTTGTCATACCTCATACGATAGCAGTTCCAATGGTCATTCCAGAAAAAGAGTTCCAAAATTGCTTTGAATGGTGAATTAGGCACTGGCATTAGTGCATAGTTTCCCAAGGAGAATACTTCAAACGTGACCATAGTGATATGCAGCAATGAAGCTTGTAGCACTTTTTCTAGAAGGAGTTCTTGAACTTAATTGTCAGACTTCTATATACATTTGGACTGCTGAATGTTTCTAGAGAAGCTCATGAATCACTTCAGATTTTTGCCCCTATGAACTTACGGTTTTCCGGTCAGTTCTTTTGCTCTTACAATGTCCATCCGAAAGCTTTTCCATGGTTTTAAAACCTCTTACTTCACCACATTCCCTTCATCTTAGATTGAAGATCTAAGAAAACTTCAAATGAAATATCCTCAATTTCCTCCTCATGAAAACTATACATTCACCTTTATGCCCATCCAGTTCTTGCTTATTCCTTCCTACTATAATGAAAGAAAGGTCCATTCTTTCGAGGTTAAATCCCTAACCCTCCTTAGAGGCCTCTCTCTGTTGATATACTCCTCTTTCTTTATTTAATCTTCAAATTTTCTCTCCCAGTGGGCCTTTCCTTCTCACTGGTATATGGAATGGTCTTGATCCTGGGTTATCAACCCTCATTAGTCTCTGATCTATAGTCATACTGACCTTCTCATAGTTTCTAAACTTCCTATACTCTTTCCTTCTTCACAGGCTTTGCACATGCTGTTCCTTCAGTCTGGAATGCCTGATAATTTTAGTTCAAGAAAGCTTTAAATCACTGAGTCAAAGTCAGGTTCCTTTGCTCTTTGCTCTCACATGTCCTTGCATACATCTTCTGAGCATTTATCTCACTTTGTAAGTATGTATTTGTTAAGGTGATTATTTAATCAATATCTTCTTCATAATACTATCTATCCCAAGAGTTCAACCTCATATTCCCTGGGTCTAGCACAGGGCTTAGCATACAGTAAGTGCTCAATGAAGAAATTAAGATTTTTGAGAATAAAAATTTTGAGAGCTTTTTTTAGATTTTACTCTTTTTTTTTTTCCAATCAGGCCCGGGTGAGGTTCAAACTCACTGCCCCTACTTTGCAGGGCCAGCGCTCTTAACTACTGAGCTATAGCACCCTATATTCTTTCTTTTTTTTTTTGTAGAGACAGAGTCTCACTGTACCGCCCTCGGTAGAGTGCCGTGGCGTCACACGGCTCACAGCAACCTCTAACTCTTGGGCTTACACGATTCTCTTGCCTCAGCCTCCCGAGCAGCTGGGACTACAGGTGCCCGCCACAACGCCCGGCTACCTATATTCTTTCTATCCTCCAAAAATTCATCTTAGCCTCATAGCCTCTTATCTTTCTCTCTCTCTCTCTCTCTGGCTTGCTGAGTATCTCTTCCATTTCCCATCTTCTCCCCATACAAATTTTCTTAGAAAAGCTACCTCATCTTCTTTCTCCATTTACTCATCTACTGTTTATTTTTTAATCATTAGCTTTTATACTTCCTCAGTCCATTAAAACTGTTCTCACTAAGGCCATTAAGGATTTTTTGATCATTAAATATTGCACAATGGCCACTTTCCACTCCTCAGTACCTTACATGACCCCAAGGCACAACTGACACTTACTCACATTTTTTCCTCTTGAGAACAAACAACTTTTCCCTAAGTGTTCACATTTCACGCTCTTGGGTTTCTTCCTGCTTTATTGGTCTCACCAGCTGCTATTCCCGAGCCCATATTTTACAGGTTAATGCATGCATCCCTGACCCTTCTCTCTGCTCACTTTATATACTCCTCTATGAGAATGCACCCACTCCCATGGTTTCAATGCTAATGACTTCCAAATGTCTACGTTTAGCTCAGATATCACTTCAATATCTACCTCCCTATTAGGTATTTCTGTTTACTTGGATATGAGTCTGCGGATATATACCATAAACTTAACACATTAAAAATTAAACTCATTTCTTCCATCCTTATTATTTGTTCTCATTTATTTTCTTTGTGCGCCTAGTCTATAGTTGCCTAAGTAAGAATCCTCAGTATCATCACTAGTTCTCTTCCTCTGTCCTAAGGCTCATATTTAATCACTAAAATCTGTTAATACTAATGTCTTGAATATCTCTGGAATCCATCCATCTCTCTTCAAACTATAACAATACTTTGGTACCTCTCACTAGATTGTGCAACAGACTTTGAACCTTCCTAAAACACAATGTGCTAATTTGTCATCTATTTAAAAATCCCTCAGTACCACTTGGGATAAAATGTAAATTGCTTACCATGGTTTACTAGGTTCTGCACAAGCTGTCTGGCCCCTGCTGACCTCCCTAGTCCTCTCTCTGTCCACTCTCCTCATTCCTTTCTCCCTCCTAGCATTCTGCTCTCCAGTCATGACCCACAATTAGGTCTTGGATGACGCCATACTTCTTACCTATATTGGCTCTGTATATTCTCTGCATGAAACAGCCTTCACTGTATTGATACACTCCTTAACTCCTGATAAATACTTCAGGTCTCATTTTAGCCCCTCTTGCATAGTTGCTGGCACACGAGAGGCACTGGGAAAATGATTTTTCCTTCCTAATTCCCTTCTTTTAGGTTAATGTCTGACTTCACTGTTTAAACTATTTTAATAATAAAATGCAAATGAAATAGGCTAATGTATATTTCAAAACACTCTATATGTGAAGATCTACCACCAAAGTACTTAAGATAATGTGCTTATGAACTTTGCTATGAACAAAATTCATCATAAATATGGCACTTGCAACATTATTCTAAACAAAAATTAATGTTAAAAAAAAAGACTTATTTCCTAGTCTTTGGACAGTAAGTCTCAGAAAGCTTTACATGGCTATAGAACTAAGAAACAGATAATATTCTATTAGTTCATCCTTTTTATCAGAGCAATGTCAGCTAAATGTATTCCCTTATATTTTAAGGACTTAAACTTTTAATATTTCTTCATTGACAGACATAACATCTGTTTAAACTATAAGGAGGCATAAAATACTGAATTAAATCATATATATCATCTAATCTGACAGTTTCTGACCAATAAGAATGGTAATTTCATTGATTCAACCTAATATAATATAAATGGTATTGAGTAAAAATATGTGCAAAAACAAGTAATTAGATCATTATAAAGGTTATATGTATAATACATTTGAATATAAATAGGTATCTCATTCATGACTTTTAATGTTCTACAGAAATATTGATTTTCCTAACAAATCTAAGATTGTACCATAGTAAAGAAGCTAACTTTTCTTTTTGTGTTGTGGTTGTTGCAGTTTTTAACCAGGAATAAGAGGATATCAGAATAACTTAAAACCACATAAGGGCTGGGTGTGGCGACTAACGCCTATAATCTCAGCACATTGGGAGGATTGCTTGAGGCCAGGAGTTCAAGATCTGCCTGAGCAACACAGAGTGATTCTGTCTTTACAAAAAAATAAAAAGATTAGCCAGGCATGGTGGCACATACCTACAGTCCCAGCTACTCAGGAGGCTGAGGCAGGAAGATTGCTTGAACCCAGGAATTTAAGGTTACAGTGAGCTATGATCAGGCCACTACGCTTCTGCCTGGGTGACAGAGTAAAGACCCTGTCTCTAAAATAAATAAATAAATAAAGTAAATAAATGAATAAAATTTAAAAATCACATTAGTTAAATTAGCAGTTTAAGATCTACCAAAAAATATAGCTGATATTTAATGATTCACAGCTTTGAGAAGAATAAATTTATTTATCCAATATAACATACTTAATTAATAAATCTTATTGGTATACTCACAGAAATAAACCACATAATGGCTAACAAGTTTTTTTTTTAAAATAAAGTTTCGATTTACTTTTTAGAATAAAGCTTTAGTGTACAAATACAGCCGAAAGACAATAGAAAAATAGCTTTGTCCTGTCATTTACTCAGAATAGGCCAAGAAAAAAAAAAAAAGAAAAGAAAAAAACAATCCTCTGAGTTTTAGGCTTCACAAAATAAGTTATTTTTTTTACCTGAAACTGCTATATTTATTTAAAAAACAGTCAGTTCTCTGAAATCACTGGTCATACATAATTTTTTTAAGTTAAAAAAATATTCTTCATTTTGGTGGGTGATTAAATGCAAACTTGTCTACTCCGAGAAGGTATAACTCTATAAAATACCAACTTTGAAAATTTCAAATTAATTTAAAATTAAAAAAAACTTAGGCTCAGTGTCTGTAGCTCAGCGGCTAGGGCACCAGCCACATACACCGGAGCTGGCGGGTTTGAAACCAGCCCAGGCCTGCCAAACAACAAAGACAACTACAACCAAAAATTAAAAATAGCCGGGTGTTGTGGCAGCGCCTGTAGTCCCAGCTACTTGGGAGGCTGAGGGAAGAGAATTGCTTAAGCCCAAGAGTTTGAGGTTGCTGTGAGCTGTGATGAGATAGCACTCAACTGAGGGTGACAACATGAGACTCTGTCTCAAAAAAAAAAAAAGAAAAGAAAAGAAAAAGAAAAACTTTATTACTTTTGGCAGAAATTCTATCCTTAATCTTAAATAGGCTGTGGATAAGAGAAATTATGAGTTCTGCTTTTTTGCCTATTTCATGTGGGTAATGACGTTTGTTCTTGAGTGCTCTAACATGTAGCCTTGGTCAATATATCCATCATCTGGTAAAATTTCCAACTGCCAGCATATCCCACTATGAGGATGATGTGACGACTCACATCCTTACCCATGTGTGCACTTCTATTATTCACTGTGACACCTTGCCTTTCACTCGTTGCATAGACAGGAACTGGAAAGGAGGAGGCAGCAGGAATAATGGGAAAGGCTTTAGTTTGTTTTCAAAACTGTAAGCCATTATGAAATCGATTTAGTGGGTTGTGATCAGCTCTTTGGTTTGGAGATTTTCTTGGGGTGATGGGAGAACTTTAAAATGAAATAGAATCTAATGCAGGAGAACAGAAAACATCAGAGAGTCTCAAACATTGAAAAGGTATGTATTTCTTCAGATAGGTATGGACAATTAAGTTCACAAACTTGTCCTAGAAAAAGTGCTACACACCTCATTGCTGCATATCACCATGGTCACCTTCAAGGTATTCCCCTTGGGAAGTTATGTTCCGATCCCAGTCCCTAGTCCACCTTTCAAAGCAATTTTGGAAGTCGTTTTCTGGAATGGCTATCTGGAATGGCTGTCATCATATGATGGGTCTGACAATTAAGTTCATGAACTTATCCTAAAAAAGTGCTATATAACTCATTGCTGAATATCACTGCAGTCACCAGATGGCCAAAAGGAGTGCTTTGAAGGTAACCATAGTGATATTCAGCAATGAGGTATATACCACTTATTCTAGGATGAGTTGCAAACTTAATTGCCCATCCTCATATGTATGTTATATACATATGTATAATCAAGATCTCAATATAAAAGTTTCAGTTTTAAAGGCAATTTTAAACCTTTGGGTTGGAGACCTACATTCTAGTCCCAGCACAATCCCTGCGTACTGTATACTTATATCTTCCTTCTTTCAGTTTCACCTCCCACCTGTCTCATAGTCATTCACTCTACATTCATATGTTATAAATCAAAATGATGTCCTTTGGGTACTGTTTTAAATATTTAAGAAGTCACTCTCCTAAGATAATGAAAAGAACACACAAAACCTATTAAAAATTTTAAAAATTATTAAATTATTAAAAATGTTTAGACTCAGCACAGTGGCAAGCACCTGAAATCCCAGCTACTTGGGAAGGTTGAGGTTGAGGATTACTTGAGCCCAGGAGTTTGAAGTTATAGTGAGCTATGATTAGGCCACCGAACTCCTGCCTGAGTTATAGAGCAAGACCCTGTCTCTAAAAAATAAAATAAAACATTTTAATTAATTTAGAAACTTTATTAGAAGTTTCTAAAAATATTCACAGGTGCCCGTTCATGTCTAAAAAAAATATTCTTGTTGCACAAAGCACTTCCTTTCTAGGAATAGTCCGTTCAGATCATATTTTCAACTTGTTTTCTAACATTTTAAGTTTCTATGTCCCTTGGATCCCATGTTTCCGGATTGACAATTATTAGCTACCTCCACATCCCTTGAGGAACTTCATAAATGATAATGGAAAAAAAAGTTTTCCCATACATTTCAGATTTTTACTTAGTTTTCCTGGGGTTTTGTCCTTAATGACTTGCCAATGCTATTAGATTTCCCTTGAAAACATTTAACTTTCCACCTTACTTGTACCTCTTAATTCTCTACTCTTTTATTAGAAATTAATGTTTTATTTTAAAGGATTCCTATAGCATTGACCCAGTTTACAATATTTCTCTTTGGCATCTCTGGAACAACCAGCTGGCTGAAGCCTACTTTTCAACCTCACCATGCACAAAATTGAAAGGTACCACACCCACTAGAATATACTATCAAACTCTAACAAAGGTAGACTTCTGAAATGCAGATGTCTTTTGAAGAGTTTGTATTTCAGAATGAAGACGTCAGATACCATCATTCTTGATAACTTTTGAAAAATTATCTCTTGGAATATAAAGTTCATTTGAAAGAAATATAATTTTTCTGCTCAATTTACTTTTAATACTGAACTGTAATTTTTAACATTCGTAAATTACTTTAAAATAGGTTAAAATTCAAAAGAATAGTGTTACATAGATAAGTGTTACAGTGAATATGCTGCCTAAACTTCTGTGTCAAAGTACATTTTATTTTTGTTTTTTTGCAGTTTTTGGCCGGGGCTGGGTTTGAACCCACCACCTCCAGCATATGCGGCCAGCACCCTACCCCTTTGAGCCACGGGCGTCACCCTATTTTAAGTAATAAGCTTAATTAATAATTGATGGCAGCTCTTATCTTTTAGTTGCTCAGTTCAAAATCTGTGCAGTCATCTTGACTATTCTTTTTATCTTACATTCAAATTTAACACATAATGAGATCTTGCAGGTTCTCTTTCATTATATATGCAGGTTCCAACCTCCAACTCCATCTCCACTGTTATCACCCTGGTTCAAGCTATCATCATCTTTAGTAGGATAACAGCAAAATCTCTTGTCTGATCTTCCTACTTCTACTTTCCTATGGTCTATTCTTAATAAAATAACCATTTTGATACTCTAAAAACCTCAGAAAGGTCATATCACTCCTCTACTGAAAACCCTGCAAGGACTCTACACCTCATTCTAAATAAATTCTAAGTCCTTACAATGGCCTACGTTTTCTGGCTCTTGGTGAGCACTTTAACTTCCTTTCCCATTACTCTCATTTCATTCATTCCATTCCAGCTACATTGGCCTTCCTGTTGTTCCTCAAACTCACCAGGCATGAGCCAGTCTCAGGGCCTTTAAACTGGCTGTTGCCCCATCGAAAATAGTCTTCCCACCGAAATCCCCATGACTGACCCCTCCTCTCCTTCACTTTCTCCATGAAGTCTGCCCTGTCTATTAATAATCACAACCTTCCCCCACCCTGCCAATTTAATCTCCTTTATATTTCCCTACTTTTTCTTTTTTCACAGCTATTTATCGCCTTCTAACATATTAATAAGTTTTTATTATGTTAATTGTTTATTGTCTGTTTCTTTCTGTGAGAATGTAAGATCTATAAGACCTGGGATCTTTGTTTGTTTAGGAAACAATTGTATATTTATATTATGGTTAGGTGAGAAGATAACCTATTCCAACTGTTATAAGAATTAATGTTAGTAAATTGATTTCGAATCTTTCAAAAGTGTGCTCTCTCACCTTAATAACACAACTTTCTAAATAGAGTTTTTCATTTCAATTAACTTATAAAATTTATTTAGTTTTATTAGACATACGACATGGACCAACACATCTATAGACATTTGGCTGGTGTGGGATGGGAAAGGGCAGATCAAGAGATCTGCAAACTACCAAGTCCCATAGAGAAATGAAAGCACTGCCTGAATAGGCTTTTCTTGCTTTGTCCTAAATAATCTTAAAACAGATGGCAAAAGCTAAATACTAAGTCTGCTGCCATGGAAACAACTATCACAGTAGTCCACTCTAGAGCCCCACCTACAAGATAAATGTTTTGTCTTCCCATTGTTACACTCTGAACCTGTCAACTTTTATTCTAAAGCTGTAGAAGGTACAGCTACAATACACATATCTAGCCAAACGAAAAAGTCTGGAAGAGACTAGTTCACACACAATATCACCTGAAATACAGTCAAACCCTACAACATATAGAAAAAAAGTTATGTATAATTTGCCATGTTTTTCGGCATTCAAATTCCACCTGTATTATATATATATTCATGAATCTTACTTTAATATTGCAAGCCTGCTCCATCAATCTTCTTGCATTTTCCTCTGCCCTGTATCTCTTTGGAAGCTGAACTCTGAAGAACTTTAAAGCACCTTCAAAATCAGCCTGCAGAAGGTCTTCCTTTGAGGTCTGCAGAATAATCACCAAGAATTATCATTAGATTTTAATCAACATTCAAGACAAACACATTACAAAAAGAATTTATATTTTCCTTAATATACTTTTATAGCTAAGATTTAAGTGAGTTCCAAAAATCTTTAGAAGATACTTCCAACATTTCAATATTTAGATGACATTGCTATTAGCTGAGATAAATCATCATAAATCATATAAACAATGTAAGAGTTAATTAATACTTTAACATATTTAACTTACATTGCCTGAAAATTAGAATGGTGGATCATGGCAAAGCTTACCAAATTACATCACTGGGAAAAGAACAAGGCCAGTACAGGAGAAAAAATGAACTCTGGGACAAATCTGTGACTTTATCTTCATGAACATTTTAGACAATGCAATCAAAGCATATCAGAGTTATACAATAAACACCTAATGGGAAGATGGCTTTTCAACTAATGATAGCAGCAGCTCAGTGAGAAAAATAAGAAATTGATCCTGTACATAAAGGATGCTAAGAAAAAGTAAATAAAGCAAACCACTTAACTATAGATTCTTATGAAAGCTATTGTTTGAAGAATTACTTCTTTAAGAAATAACAACCACTTGGAAATAAATCTGTGCACAGAAAAAGGATTGAAAAGGAACAAAGCAAAATGTTTATCTGGATGGTAGGAAAATGTTTTTTTTTTTTACTTTATATTTGTTCTATTTTCTGCAGTAACACTTTTGTAATAAGAGAGACAATGAGAATTTTAACAACTATAAAACATCCTTTGGAAAATACTATGATTTGTACATATTGTAGAATTAGATAAATAGGTACATAGGAGTAAACCAAAAAGAAATTAGCTGTTAAAAACAAATGAGATGTTTCAGAGTCTGTACTTAATTATCAAAACTTCAGTAATTAAAAAAAAAAAACAAAAACGAGAGTCTTTAGATATTATAGAACTCTGGGCTAACTCAAATGTTACTTTATTTAAATTCAAATGTAAAGTTGATTTAACCCTAAAGATTTCATGGAAAAAATATATAGGAAGCCAGAGAAATTCCTGCTCATAGCAGAGCCTGAGTTCTTCTTATCACTGCCCTGGTCCAAGTCATTGTCATCTCTCACTGAGCCACTGTGGTATCCTTCTAACAAACTGCCCTGTTTTTGCTCTTGCTCTCCACAATCTACTGTCCTTACAGCCAGATGATACTCTTTCAGATCTTGTCACTCTTCGGTGAAAGCCCTCAATGGCTCCCACTGTGCTCAGAATAAAATCCACACACCAGCACCCACAAGGCCCTTCATGATCTGAGGTCCCTGCTTTCCCCTCCAACCTCATCTTAAACTTTATATCTCTCCTTGTTCTCAACCTGCCAAGCACGCAGGCTTTCTTTCCGTTTTTGTCTACACCAAATTCACTCCAACCTGAAGGCAACATCTCTTGCTGTTCCCTTTGCCTGGGATATTCTTCTCCCAGATCTTCACAAGGACAGCAACTTCTTGTGATGCAGGTTTTAGCTCAAAAGTAAGGTCTGAGTGAGGCCTTCTCTGAGCACTTCAGTTCTTCCCCTCAGGCCATCTGTTCCACTTCTTCCCCTCCCTAACTGTAGCGTTCACTGCCACATCCACAGCAATAAGAACAACACTCAGAAGACAGGATGTACTCAAAATTTCTTACAGCATGAATGAATGAAATTCATTTTCATCTCTCTTTTGCTATAGATATTTTTTTCTTTCCTTCTGCCTTTTAAAGAGAAATATGCAATGGAAAGAATATATTAATTAACATAACAGGTAGTTTCACAGGAAGGGGTGGAGAACCCCTGGCCTTAAGGAAACTTGCAGTCTTCCTCATCCTTAAATTTTGCCTTTTGACTGAATCTAAATTTTACATAACAAATCCCTTCCTTAAAAGGGGTAGGCAGAGAAAGATGAACTTTTCTTGCCTCCTTTGGTGCTTTAAAAAAAAATGATCTTGAAGATTTTGAAATCAGAAGGCTGCAGGTTCCCCAAAATTGGAAAGGTAGTTACTGGAAACAACTTTGGACTGAAAGAGAGTTTCTCTAACTAAAATATCAAATGCTGAATTATTGGGAAACCATCTAGCTACCAGTTACACCAGACATATAATATCCCTAGTCTTCCTTTTTAACATGTAACATCACTTCCTATGATTAGCTCTCTGATAATGGTTTGGGAAATTCAAAAGAGGCTACCTACAGACTTTGCAGGGAGTTAGGATTAGCCTATTATTCACTACCAAAGAGGCCTGTGAGAGTACCCCTTCTATTTTCAGTGAAGCTAACTTCCAGTTTCCTGGAAACAAAGGCCTCCAAATAGTAGGGGGCAATCCCTTTGCAACAGGCAGTAATATAGTTACCTAATTTCCTAATACTGCCCAAGGCCTAATTTCAAGTCCAGCCTTTTAGTGCATACAAAAGCAGAAAGAATGGGATCAAGGATGAAGAATCCTACATTCTCACACACTAGACCTCTGGGTCAAGCAGGAATGTCCATGTAGGCAGAGATGCTGTTTGGAGAAGGCTATAACCTCAGGGGAGGTGCAACAAGGGGCTCTCCAGTAGGTGGGGCTGACATCCAACTCAGATTGAGTCTCTGGATACCAAAAGCCAGAGTACCCTGTGGCTTTCCTTGGTGCTCCAGAATTCACGTCTGGCCTACCTCCAGTGAGCCCAAGAAGGGAGGAGCTCTGACAATCACAAGCAGGGTGACCCCAGTATACAAAGGTGTAGAAATTGCATCTTATTCAATTCTCTAACTTCAGCCTCTGAAAAGTATTTGGCACATTAAAGGTACTCAAATAAGGTTGTCAAAGATGGAGTAAATTGACTTTTTTTTTTTTTTTTTTTTTTTTAAGAGAGAGAGTCTCACTTTGTCCCCCTGGGTAGAATGCCATGGCATCACAGATCACAACTTCAAACTCCTGGGCTCAAGTGATCCTCTTGCCTCAGCCTCCTCAGTAGCTAGGTCTACAGGTGCCCGGCTATCTTTAGAGACAAGGGCTTGCTCTTGCTCAGGATGGTCTTGAATTCCTGAGCTCAAGCAATCCATTCACCTTAGCCTCTCAGAGTGCTAGGATTATAGGCATGACCCACCATGCCCAGCGTAGAATAAAATGAATTTAACTCCAACTCTGGCTAACTCATAGTGCTGATAAGTTTTCCCATTTATAAAATGGGAATAGCATGGGACATAACCACGAGACGAACTCTACCTAACCAAATCAAATATTTTGACCTGGTTGCTTGTACCCCCACATTAACCTCAAATAAATTTACTTTTAAAAAAAGGAATATCTTTAATATCAAGTATTTGAGAATGAAGTAAGGTAAGGCATTTTATGAGTTCATTTATCAAACTCTAAAAGGAATATAAGAGATGATAATTTGGTAAATTGTCTCTGTGTTTCTCTAATATGTTCAAATATGGATATTTTAGTGGCCAAAAGCAGTACTCTGTTCTGACATTTTCAATTCCATAAAGCAGGCAGTCTAAGTTGGAAGAACTTACATTCTTGTTAGGGATTATAATACAGTGAATAAAAACAAAACTGCCAGTACTCAAAAAACACAGGAATGGAAACCTTGCTTGATGGTATTCTAGAAGACAACCTGTAGTCTTACTTTACTTCTGATGGGCTTTTCCCTCCAATTTCCTATCTTTACGAGTCTTCCATCATCATTAAGTATCATCTCAAGTATCATCTTTGTAATCCCATAAGTAGATTATAAGCTTATAGGGATAACTCTCCATGTTCTGACAACTGTATCTAAGAGGTAGCTAGGTCTACAGGTGCCCGGCTGTCCCACTACAGCCAAGAGTTGAGAGATCTGCGTGTATATATCTACATGGTTGGGTCATATGTTAGGTAATATTCTTTTTCCTTATCACACAGTCTTGGCCTGAAGGAAAAAAAAAATTTTTTTTAAAAGACTAACATAAAGTCTCACCATCCAGAGAAAAACATAATTAACATTTTGTTACATTACTTATAGTCCTTCTTTCTACATCTTTATACACACATCTTATATATATTTAACAAAATAATATGTACGATATGATTCAGATTTTGTTAAACTGAATCAAAGTTTAAAAGAGTACTGCTTTTAGCCACTAAAATATCCATATTTGAACATATTAGAGAAACACAGAGATAATTTACCAAATTATCATCCCTTATAATTTCTTTTAGAGTTTGACAAATGAACTCATAAAATGCCTTACCTTACTTCATTCTCAAATACTTGATATTAAAGATATTCCTTTCTTTAAAATAAAAATTACATATTATTTTGTTAAATAAATTAACAAAATAAATTAACAAAATCTGAATCATATTGTACATATTATTTTGTTAAATATATATGCTTCACAACTATTAAACATTAATGTAATATATTAGTCCAAAATATATGTAGCAATACTATCTACAAAAATAAAATGGCTTCAGCTGGGGCTCTAGAACCAGTTCCACACATACTAATTATTAATAAGCTGGTTATGGAGATAACTTAGTTAATGGTTATAATTGTATGAATATTAATTCTTTACCCTGACAATAAAGAGAGGCTTAAGACATGATCTTGTAATGGTTAGATCCCTAAAAATGTACCCCAAAGAGGCAGAATAACTCTTCAAGAACCAAACCATAAACTCCAAAGAGGTGGTGTTGCTTTTAGTTTATACATAGGTGCTCCCTACACAGAATCCCATCAGGCTAGAAATATCAATTTAAAATGAAAAGGCTGTTCTCCAACTGGGAAATTCTCAGAGAGCTTCTATTTTGTCTGCAAAACAATAGTGAGGGAAGATTAAAATAATGAAAATGCAACTACTGTCTCACATTATTTGGTAAGTAATGTCAGCCAGAAGATAATACAGACAAGAATTAGGTAATTTGAATAAGCAATGACATATTTTTTTTCTCTGTTAAAAAAAGGGAAAGAATTCTATCAGCTTTTAGATAAGAATTAATAAAGGATAACTTCTGGAAATTAGTGGCTTTACTAAAATACACCTTTTGCTTCCTAAACTTTCTGACAAATTCTTTTTAATGATGACATGTAACATGTTTACCATGTACATCTTCAAAGTTGACATTACTTCTTCTTCAATTTTAATAATAAATCACAGCTATTTAAATAAGTCTTCCTTTCAAGTAGGTAGGAAAAAATATTAGGAGGGAAAGGTAAGTACAATGTTAATGAAAGTACCCTTTGTGCTTACCTCAGTAAAATGAATTAAGTAAACTGCCTGGCACCCAGTAGATATCAACATAAATCTGCTCTGTGAGTTTACTAAAGGTTCCACTTCAAGCATACCCAATATTAAAAAGTAATATTTATACAATGCAAATTAGGGAGTAGATTTAGGATTTATCTTGATACAAAAGCTGATTTTTAGATTTTGGGGGATAAGAAATACGCATGGCAACTTCGCTATTTGGATTTTCGTTTTCTGTGTGTCTTTTTTTTTTTTTTTAGATAAGATCTCATTGTATTGCCTTGCCTAGAGTATAGTGATGTAGTCATTCACTGCAAACGGCAGCCTCAAACTCCTGATCTTGAATGGTTTCCCCTCAACTTCTCAAGTAGCGGTGAATATGTGGCACTACATCTGGCTAATTTTTTCTTTTGTCATTTTTTTAGAGATAAGGTCTTCCTATGTTGTCCAGGTTAGTCTCAAACCACTGGCCTCAAGTGATCCTCTTACAGCAGTCTCTCAAATTGCTGGGTTTATAGGCATGAGTCATGGCACCTGGCTTTGGGTTTTTAACGTCTTTCTTTTTTGAGACAGAGCCTCAAGCTGTCACCCTGGGTACAGTGCTGTGGCATCACAGCTCACAACAACCTCCAACCTGGGCTCAAGTGATTCTCCTGCCTCCACCTCCCAAATAGCTGGGACTATAGGCGCCTGCCACAACGCCCAGCTATTTTTCTGTTGCAGCTGTCAGTCATTGTTGTTTGGCGGGCCCGGGCTGGATTCGAATCCACCAGCTCAGGTGTATGTGGCTGGTGCCTCAGCAGCTTGAGCCACAGGCACCGAGCCAGGGTTTTTAACTTCTTTTAAAAGTTATAGTCTGTCTTTAATGAGCAATTCTTATAGTTATTAGCCGTAAGTAAATATGTGAGACATATTTTCTCCTCTGCTCTTTCATCCCTTCTTAAAATTAATGTTTTAAGAAAATCCACAAATTCAAAAACAAACAAAATAGTATGCAGTTTGACAGCATAAGAAATCTGATCAAAATGAAACTTTAAAATGGCCACTGAAGAGACTAGATCATTTACTTATATAATATCAGCTAGATATATACTAGATCATTCACTTATATATATCAAATCTCCTTAATCTGAGAGTCCTTTGAAGTCACTGTGGAAAGTGCTCAGAGTATCAGTATTGAAACTACAGCTAACACTAATTTTAATATATAATGATATGACAATAACTTTTTATGACATAGAAGGGACATGAAAAAATCCATGGCATGGCAAAAAGAAAAAAAAATCCAAAGAGGAAAGAGAAGATTTCAAACATGAGCACAGTAAAAGTTTTTCCTCTTTCTCCAAATTTCACACACTTATAGAGCATGGACTCTGACCATATGCTATGGCTGATAACCATTTTGAATATGTTTTTCCCACTGAAAAATTCAGTGCAAGAGTGTATCACATTTTAAAGTGATTTTTTAAAGACAGGGTGGGTGGAAATACTTCTAATGTCTGGGTGTTATCTCCAGACGCTTCTATTCCAAACTTCTCACTATTCTTGGATGATAAATCTCTTTAAGAATCTCTAATAAGCAACAAATTCTAGATTTAATTCTTTTCAGGGATTACTTAAAAAAAAAAATCAAGCATGGTTCTCTTTCTTACCTTCACTGTTTTTTTATCCTAAATGGCTTTTTTATGTTATGGTATCTAATGGGATTCTATTCAGCTAAAAAACATTTTTAGGCTGAGTACAATGGCTCAGTCCTATAACTCTAGCACTTTGGGAGGCCACCGTGGGAGGATCACTTGAGCCCAGGAGTTGGAGGTTGCAGTAAACTCTGATGGTACCACTGCACTCTAGCCTGGGCAACAGAGTCAGACCCTCTCTCAATAACAAGAAGAAATATTTGTGGAGGCTTTAAAAAAGGAAAACATTACTTAGCTAGTTCTAGTGTATCTCCTGCTTTAGCATTTCAATTTCATTAAAGAAACGTGTTTGGTGAGTCTGCACATAGACTATATGACCTGTGGTAGTATCTGAAATGAAGTGTACCTGATTTATTAAAGGGAAATTATCCTTTACTGGATGTACCATTACAGAGCAAATTCCAAATGTGCATATTCTATTCAATTAGTGGCCTCTTCCAACAAGGAGTTCTAGAAGTCTAGTGTTTTAGTAGTTTGAGGGTCTCTGTGAAGCAGGGAATGATAAATAAATTTTAGAGTCCAAATTCATAACACTGTCTTGATAAATCGTCTTCATTTGTTGGCTTTTTTTTTAAACTTATCTTGTAATGAAATCAAATTCCCAGCACCTTTAAAGTAAAAAGGTTATCTGTACATCTTTAACCCACAAGCATTCATGTTTAAAATGTGACTAAAAAAGCACAGAGACACATTTTAAACTTTAGTACTTGCCCTCTTGATTAGAAATGGAAATACTACAACAGTGAATGTGGCAGGATTCCTCTTAGGACCACCCTGTGCAGATTAGCCATCGATCCTCCATCATTAGCCAATCCAATAACACAAATCTGAACAACTGTACCCCCACCACCACCCACCCCAGTACACGTGATAAACTTTGAACAGTAACTCACTGGATAGCAGATCCCAATTTTCAGACATATTATTAATTAAAGGGCTTGTGATTTCCCCAAAGTATCCTGGCTCTACCAATAATCTTTCAAATGCAACTGTGTATAACAAAGCCAGGTATGGGTGGCGCCTGTGGCTCAGCGGGTAGGGTGCCGGCCCCATATGCCGAGGGTGGCGGGTTCAAACCCAGCCCCAGCCAAACTGCAACAACAAAAAAAAATAGCCGGGTGTTATGGTGGGCGCCTGTAGTCCCAGCTACTTGGGAGGCTGAGTCAAGAGAATCGCCTAAGCCCAAGGATTCGGAGGTTGCTGTGAGCTGTGTGACACCACGGCACTCTACCGAGGGCGATAAAATGAGACTCTTGTCTCTATAAAAAAAAAAAAAAAACAAAAAACAAAGCCAGGTATTTCCAAATGGCCCTATAGAAACTCACCATATGCTTTTCACATGTAACACATCCTATGCTCTGAATCCTAGAACCCCCAAATAAAAGATGTACTACCTTAGATACCTAACTTGGCAACCAAACAGACTTTGTTCAATTGCAACTTACAGACATGCAGTATATACAACCCCCCAAAGACCCCAAGCTTATGAATCTAACTCCCTGTGAATTTTATCGCAGACTAATTTTTCTAAACTGAAAACAGTTAAAATTCATCCCTAATGCAGAGTTGAGAATTAGAGATATTATTAGTTATCAATTTATGTTTTCCTCAAGACACTGAAAATATAAATGCCAGGGAGAGGAATTACTGGAAAGTTACCAGTGGAAACCCTTAAGTCACAAAGTTAAATAGTCTTGAAGATACAGAACTGTATCAGACCAAGCTAGTATTCTTCAGAGATGCAGAGAATTGGTTGAAATGTATGTTAGGACTTCATAGTATCAAAACTGAAACAAAATCCTTCTTATTTCATTTTTTGAAAAGCAAAACTCCTTTTTAATAGCATCATGAATCTTCAGTTTTCTCCTTTATTAAGGAAAAAATGTGATTCAAGAAACAATGGCCTTACCTAGGCATTAAAACATAGGCATTTAGCTTTTTTTTATAAATTTCTGCCTTACATGACAAAAGAACTATATTTTTCAAAAACAAAGCCTTATGCTCACACAATAATCATTGCTTCTAACTTGGTTTTGCAATGATAAACAGACTTCAGGATGGGAAATTCCTTATTTACATGGCTACCTAACATGTCTCCTATGATTATACAGAAGAGCTTATATTTGCAGGTAAATACATACAATAAGACTGAACTAGTAATTGTAAAGATAATTATATTAGGAGATATATGAGAGAAAAGAAATTCAGCCACATAAATAATGTACTGAAAGACTTCAATCTGAGAGAACCATCATAAGGAAACAGTCTGAAGTGGTATTAATACCAATTCTATAAAACAGACAAAGCTAAATTATTCTTGTTCAATTACCAAATACTGGTATAGGACTACTGTAGACCAATTACATTATAGAATAGTTGCTTGGTATAGTTTTTAAGCCACTAAAGAGAAACCCTGCAACAGCAATTGTGGGTATTTAATTTTAACCCTTGGTAGGAAATGAAGAAGGATGATTTTTCTTTTTCTCTTATTCAGGAAAATCAAATAACAAGCAAGTCAGACTTCCCAGATTCACAGCCCAGACCCAGCAGCTTTCAGCTGTTTCACAGATACACAGTGCAATCACCTTTGGAGAGAAATGTACAATTTCTTACCCAAAGATATTTTAGGTGATAACATCCCTACCAACAAAACAAAACAAAACAAAACAGAACAATCAAATTGGCATTCAAATGAGGAGGTTGGAAAGCAAACCACACTTAGTCTAGATAAGTGGCTCTGTCTGTTGTAAAATTTAACCCTTTGGAGACATAAATAAGGAATGCTACATGAAGAGCTTGGATATTCTGCTTTATTGCTGAGTCGAGCCAGACAGAAAACCATATTTTTGCTGCCACAGAGATAATGCCACTAATGTGACCCTGGGCTCTGAGCAAAGAGCCATGATCTCCTGTAGCCAATTAAGGAGTGGTGTGGACTAGGCTCCAAATGAGCTGCACAGCAGTGGCCACTCAGCACTTCCTTCCCGGTAGAGCCAGGAGAAGGAAAAGAAAACCAGAGACCATAAGCCTCTTCCAGAGATACAAGGAATTTTCACAGAGGGTAGCAGATTCCCTATAAATGAAGTGCAATGAAAAACAGTCTCACCGCCAGCAGCCGAGGCACAAACAGACGATGCCCCATCCCCAGAAGTTCCAGCACGCGGCACGCATACTCATTCACCAGCTTGCTCCTCTCGTCGTGCATGTCCTGGGACTTTTTGACAGGAGGTGTGAGCTTAGCAGCTGGGGCTGGGCAGGGCGCCCCTTCTTCCATGAGCAGTAAGTAGGTATCCAGAATGAGAAAGATAGATCTCTTATCCACAATTTTAAAAACTGCAATGGGAAGGGAGCCAGGCTTAGGTCTCCCCGGGAGGACGCACAAGCCAGTGTGTGGTGGGAATTGTCAGCTAATGTATCCACAAGAAAAACATTTTGGCTGTACTATCCACTGTGCAAGAGCCCCAAAGTAGACTGAGGAATGAAAATGAAATCGAATAGCGATCTAAATAAAAAACACCAAAAGCAACCAAATGTAAGAAAATGGCCAGGAGTGATGTAAGAAGAGTTCAGATACATGTGTAAAAACGGACAAGCTGCTTACAAGCGTCTAAGCTCGTGAGAGTGCGTGCGTGTGTGTGAGCAGACAGCAGCAGCAGTAGCCAGGAAGCCGGGGCAGTTGTGAAGCTGCAAGGAGAAAAGGATGAGCTCATTGCAATCCTTGATTCGTGACAAGCAGCGCTGTTGCTGTTGACGCCGACGCCGCTGCTGCCTCTCGCTGTGAATCAGTAATGAAGGGGTAGGAAAGGAAGGGGAGGGAAGAGGAGGAGGTAGGTGAATGAGCATGCAGAGCGTGTCTCAGGGGAGAATGCTGTAATAAGAAGCCAATGGCGAGCCATTGGACAGATGTGCTTCCCCTCCCAGTCCACCTTCAATCAGTGTTAGTCTGACAGCTTGTGCTGTTGAATCCTAAATCCACAGACAGATGAACTAGCTTTTCCTAACATGTGAAGTTCACAGAAAATCAGCCAGCCAGCCATCTCAAAGGCTGACCTTTATTCACTCTTGCTTTCTAATAACAAGCACCCATCTTATACTGTGTGTTAAAGAAGGATGCTCCAATCCCTGTTAGACTATTGAAATCTCCGCAGAACAGAGGTATTAGGGTACACTGATAGAGTATGGACGTAAGAGACAAGGACCAAGCATGCAAGAAATGACACACCCTTAAGTTGAAGTGTTTATGCAATAATAATGACTTTTGTAATGCCAGCATGTGTAGAAGCATTTCTGCAAGCTGGAAAGCTTGGCCACAATTAAAAGGAAGATTTTTATAAACACACATACACACAACATGACTAAACATAAAAATATAACAGAATGTTAAGAGTATATATTTAACGAACTAGAAAAGTTGAGATTCTCAAATCAAAAATAGCTTCCTTCTGCCATAGACCTTGATAAAACCTCACTTAAATAGTTCAAAACATTGTTCTGATAATCTCTGGTCAAATTAATTCTTCCCTAGTAATAATATAACTGAGAATTACCCGTAGTTTAAAATTTTACAATCTCAGTGCTAAAGTGTTACGAGAAATCAATAATTTCTTTAATGTGAAAAATCATTTGTAGCCCAACAAAGACAAAAAGATAAGATCATCTCTAGGCACAGTCTCCTGACTTTATCCTAACAATTAACCAGTTAAGATAAACAAATAACTGGTTAATTATCATAATAATTAATCCATATTTCACATTTTCATTCTGCAATTCTGTAGTTTTTCCTACAAGTTATGGCATGGTATAAAAAGAAAGAGGGCTAAGAGAAAGCAAGTTCTTTCTGAGTCTTAGTTTTCTACTCTGACAAATAGGAGTTATCCATCTGTAAGTAACCAGATAGAAACATATTTATTTTTTACCCATCTAAATACAGATAGAAAAAAAAAAGAAATATATATATACACATACATATACATATATATATATACATATATACACATACATATCTCTGTAGTTGCAGTTAAATAAATTAATTATAAAACTGGGGTTGAAGGAAAAGAAATAGGAAGGGAGATACTGCTTCCCTTAGCAAAATATGGTTTGGTGTCTTTTTCTAGAATCTCAGAAAAATACAACTTAAAAAAAATTAAACTTTTAGGGCTCAGTAAATGGCTCATGTCTATAATTCCAGCACTTTGGGAGGCCTAGGTAAGAGGATTGCACAAGACCAAGAGTTCAAGATCAGCCTAGGCAACATAATGACACTGCATCTCTGCAAAAATAAAAAAAAGAATTACCTAGGCTTGATGGCACCAACCATTAGTCCCAGCTACTCAGGAGGCAGAGGTGAGAGAAGCCTTTGAGCCCAGGAGTTGGAAGTTACAAGGAGGTATGATTGTACCACTACTTCCAGGCTGAGTGACAGAGCAAGACCCTATCTCAAAAATAAATAAATAAATAAACATTTAAAGTATTATTTAATAAGATGTCCTATATGAGAAATTTATATATTGCTGTCAAGCCTTTTATTTCTTCCAAAAATATATATATTTTTAATTATACAAGGTAGAGCCAGGCGTTGTGAGCCATATCTATAGTTTGCACTAATTGGGAGGCTGAAGTGGGAGGATAAGTTGAGGACAGGAGTTTGAGGCTGTGGTGTGCTGCTTGCCCCTGTGACCAGCCTCTGCACTCCAACATGGGCAACATAGTGAGACCTCGTGTCAAAAACACTACACAAAGTAAAGATTTTAGGCCAGTTGTGGTCGTTCATGCCATAATTCCAGCACTTTGGAAGGGCAAGGATTGCTTGAGGCCAGGAGTTCAAGACAATCCTGGGCAACATAAAAAGATCATGTATCTATAAAAAATAAGAGAAAGAATATCCAAGCATGGGGATAGACACCTACAGTCCTGGCTCAACAGGAAGCTGAGGCAGGAAGATCCACTTTGCTTGAGCACAGGAGTTCAAGACTGCAGTGAGCTATGATCATGCCACTGCATTATAGTTTGGGTGACAGAGAAAGGACTGTCTCTATACATAAATCAATCAAAGTAAAAATTTTAAGGTAAAATGATCAAAAGCTTTAGAATATTACATACGCTGAGTGCGGTGGCTCATGCCTATAATCCTAGCAGTTTGGGAAGCCAAGGTAGGTGGATTTCTTTTGCTCAGGAGTTTAAGGCCAGCCTGAGCAAGAGCAAGTCCCTGTCTCTACTACAAATAGTAAAAAACTAGCTGGGCATTGTGGTGGGCACCTGTAGCCCCAGCTACTTAGGAGGGTGGGCCAAGAGTTTGAAGCTGCTGTGAGCTATGATGCCATGGCAGTTTACCCAGAGTGACAGAGTGAGAAGGGAGGGAGGGAGAGAAGAAGAAAGAGTGAGATTTTGGAGGAAATGTTTAATGGGCTGACTAGGGTAGGGATGGGTTTAGCTGGAAGAGGGAGATTATAAGGGAGAGGCTTCTTACATACACACACACGGAACAGCCCCATTTTTTACCTTTTTTACCTATTGATGCTCTGTATTAGATTTTGTTTGAAAAGATTGTGCTTCTATGAGGCAAAAATGAATAGTGCTGCCATAGACACTTCACATTTAAGAACAAAGGAGCACTCTGATTTGTAAAGGAAAGAATAACTTAGCTACTCTTTAGCTTTCTGGTTGACTTTTTTGTCAGGGCAGGGGAAATGTTTCAATCCAACTAACTTGGTCTCACAGAGTACTAGCAGAAGCATTTATTTTTTCTTGTATAAACCAGAAACAAAGAACTTCTTGCCCAAGAAGATTCTGGTAAAATAAGTAAAGTTAATCAAAGATTTTAGAATTATATGGTTTGGCTTTGATGATCACAAAAAAAGTTTATATTACATATATTATGTATTAAATGCAATAATTAAAATATGGTATTTTTTAAAATATGATATCTTAATGAGTAAACCAGGTTAACCTCAAAACTTTTAGGCATATTAAACAAAATGCCATGCTAAAGGCACTGCTATAGGTGGTCATGTGTTTTAGTTTCCCCAATCTTTCCACCGCACTTCCCCTCAAAATCCACCATCCTTGCTTTCAAAATTTCCGTAATTTTTAGTCCTGGCTGTGTTTTCAGGTTATCCTTTCATAGTAGGATGTTGATCAATATCAAGTAAAATAATTCTTTGAGAATATCATTCAGTGAAATGGAAGAATGGATTCTAGGAATTTTTGAAGCCCTAGAAGAGTCACTCATCTCAGTGGGCCTTTCCTCCATTTCCTCCCCAAACTCGGAATAATTTTTTTATCACTGTTGAGATTCAGCAATAAATCAAGGAACACGTGAAGAAAAAAATGTGTGAGTTATAAATTAGTCCAAAAAGTGGAGTAGGAATTTTAAAAAGTTACTGGGTTAGGTGCTGTGGTGCATTTCTATAATGTCAATGATTTGGGAGGTTGAGGCAGGAGGACTGCTTGAGGCCAAGAGTTCGACATCAGTCAGGGCAACATAGCAAGGAAAAAAATTTAAAAATTAGCTGATGGCTAATTGTTCCTGTTGCTAACTGTGACTCTTAAGAGCTCATTTCTGGACAATTCTAGACTGTTCCCAATCCTGCCTGCTGCCTTCAAGGTTATAGCTGTTTGGCCAGTGTCTCTGACAGTGCTGCCCGCATTGAAAAGTACACTCTAGATATAATTACATCTTAAAATAATGGAATCTTGTTAGACCCTAGAAAACATTAAGGTCTAATATGTTTATCCTATTGATGAAAAGACTTAGGCAGCAGATAAGTGACCACTCATAATCATAAAACTTGTCAGAGGCAGAGCCAGGAAGCCAAGATCTCAGAACACAGATGCACGGGAGGGAATCCAGCATTTCCTGCACTGTAATTTCCTATCTTTCAATTAATGGAACCCATAAAGAAACTATCTCATTAAGAAGACTATGCTTCACCATTTTATTCTATATGGAATTTGTCTGGAGCCTGAGCCTGCCATCTACTATGAAAGAACCTAAGATTCTTAGAGTTGAGTTGAAAGGAGGTAACTACTAAGTCGGCCTTGATAATAGTCACTTCTAAACACACACTTGTGATAAAAAAAGCACATTTGCCTTCTCAATTTTTAATAGATAAGCACTCTCTTTTTTTTTTTTTTGGCCGGGGCTGGGTTTGAACCCGCCACCTCCAGCATATGAGACCAGCGCCTTACTTCTTGAGCCACAGGCGCCGCCCAGCACTCTCTTTTTTAAGCAAATAGTTCAAGAAGCTACACCTTTGGCAACTCAGCTACAGTGTCTACATAAGAGTTGCTTTCTTGAAGCCATATTAGTGACACGGGCTTGAAAATGGGATGTTATCTCAGTTCTTTCATCCTCTTCCCTGGACAGTATATATAAAGCTCATATTTTATTTATTTATTTATTTTTTTTTTAGAGACAGTGTCTCACTTTGTCACCCTCAGTAGAGTGCTGTGGCATCACAGTTCACAGCAACCTCCAGCTCTTGGGCTTAGGTGATTCTCTTGCCTCAACCTCCCAAGTAGGTGGGATTACAGGCGCCCACCACAACGTCCGGCTATTTTTGTTGTTGTTGTTGTTGCAGTTTGGCCGGGGCCAGGTTCGAACCCTCTACCCTCAGTATATGGGGCCAGCACCCTACTCACTGAGCCACAGGCGCTGCCCAGCACATACTTATTTTCAAGCTTAAGCAGAAGGCATAAACATTTGTTAGCAGAAGCCTGTTCTTTAATTTTAAATTGAACAAATTATGACATATAGCATCTAGACAATTCTTTGATTTGTCAAGCTAGACCAGCATTTTGTTTTTTATCTTTAAGTGTGTGTATTGTCATCATTGTTAAAAATAATGATGTGCTGTACTTATCTTGACAAGTCGTGACTCTACATTCTTCGTATGGTCCATGTCTAATACTGTATTAGATTTGCAATCCCTGTCATCTTCATGTTATATAGAATGTTAGGTATAGTTTACCAGCAATCACTGCAATAAATAATATTTTCAGTAGAGGAGCTATGTGTAAGTGTTTCTACGAAATGATTATGTCAAGATTTAAATAAATAGACAAGTTCATATTCTGAAACAAAGGTGGTAATGATTATACAGCTTCCTTCCACCCCATTCCACACCTTACACACATACACGGCTTCCAATGGATTCAGAATTTCAGAGGTGGCAGCAAAGTAAGAGCAGAGGCGATTTTTCCTCCACTTTTACTAGACGTCCCTGTTGAGCTTGTCCACACTCAGCATTACCAAAGGCTTTCTGGCATGACAAGTGAACAAGTTTGTATGGGTCTTTCCACCTTGACGGGCTTGTTTACTTGTTACATGCTCATACTGGTTCCAAACAGAGCTTAACAGAGCAACCTGCAGGCTCATCATAAATGTAGTACATAAATGACTATAAATATGAAACTTTATTCACTGTTTATAAGGGCCACGAACTATATGCTAAACTTTTAGTATGCATTATTGTATTTAATCTTAACAACCAACTGCAGCCATTTAAATAGGAAGCACCTGGGCTTAGAAAATTTAAGTGACTTAAATTCAACCCAACATCATGTAGCTACCCTGTTTTCCCGAAAATAAGACAGTGTCCCGAAGGTGTGCTCCCGAAGATGCACTAGGTCTTATTTTCAGGGGACGTCTTATCTTTCCTGTAAGTAGGTCTTATTTTCGGGGAAACAGGGTAGTTACGGAATTCAGAACACATTATCCTAAAATATGGCATCTTGGCATATTGGATATTTAAACTGAAGAATTTGAGAAATGCCAAGAAGGATGCTCCCTGCCCTATTGCTCCTCCACATCCTTGATATCTGTCCACCCTTGATGTCTGATCAGGTTTCTCCTCTTCCATCTCTCAGGTGATAGTTGATCACCTTGCCTGGTCTTAAGCAAGAATCACATTAGGCTGGTTTAGTCAGAATCCTTCTTATCTCTGATATCTCTTAGTAATTTCCCATCCAATGACCCTCACACTGTTCCTTCGTTATAAATCCCCATTTGCCTATCACACATTTGGAGTTGAGTCTGTGATCTGAGAAATCAGACTCTTTGATGCCCTTTTATCAACTATGATGAACCTGAAGATTAAGGGAACAAAAGTTATCTATGCATTAAAGGCTCAAGGCCTGACTGGCATGGTAAATTTCTAAATTCCTATGGCTACAAGACATACCACACTCTTGCTGAGTTCCCTAACAATAGGAGTAATTGGACCACTCCTAATTCAGATTTACAACCCACACCACTGTAGCTCTGACTGGATAGAGGACCTGACTTACAAACATTCTCTTCTGAAAATCTATTACAGACCGTAAGCCAGTTTTGGCCATCATTTATAGTGGCTGAATACAAATTGCCTTTGTGTCCTAGAGTTCATATCAAATTTGACATAAAGATCCAAATTCCACATCATTATGCTAAAAACCTGCCCTAAAGTGAACATGTATGTTATATACATATTTACGCATTGCGCATGTATTTAGCTCCCCTCATAAAACATGTGTAATGCTTTCTCCAAACCTGCTGAATATGTATGACTCTCTTGTTTAATACAGGCTTCATGATGCATGAAAATCCAACCTGCCACTTCCCTCCTCAAAGGAAGAACACCTCTTGTACACAACTGAGATTATCTTTTTCCAGTTTGCAAACTGATATTCCCAATAAATCTCTCCTTTCTAATATTTAGTCAACTTGGTGTTCTTTTGGACAATAAGCCCAATGTCTCTCCCCAGTGCCAGACCCTGTTGCAGTGATCCCCATACCTATTGAGATTGTCCTGAATAAAGTCTTCTTTATCATGCTTTAACAAATATCACTAATATATTTTTCTTTAACAAGATGAAAGATGGGAATGAATTAGGTCATGTGGGGCAAAAATGATGATAAAGAAATGTTCTCATAGCATGCCTTAATATTCTTAATTATTTAAGGCAGGGGTCCTCAAACTACGGCCCGCGAGCCACATGTGGCCCACTGAGGACATTTATCCGACCCACTGGGTGTTTTTGCCACAGCTGCCTGTCCTGCTTAGCAGCCGACTTGTCCAGGCCCACTGGGTATTTTTGCTGCTCTTCCTGTCCTGCTTAGCAGCCGACTCGTCCAGGCTGCAGTGCGCATGTGGGGAATGTGTGCCAACTCTCCAACTCTGCTCCTTCTCTCTGTCTCTCCCCACCCCTCCTTCTCTCTGTCTCTCCCCACCAGGAGTTTTTGCCGTTCTGCTTAGCAGCCCACTCCCCACTCATCCTGGGCTGCAGAGTGCATGCATGGAATGTGCCCCAAACTCTCCAACTCCCCCCCTACTTTCCGACTCCCTCCTTCTGTCTGTCTCTCAACTTCTCTCAGTCTCTGGTGTAATCAGAGGAGTCACCAGGTTGCCTGTGCAAAGCCTGCTGCTGCCTAAGGACAGAGGTAAGAACAACTTAGGATTTATTTCTTTTTTTGAAGTTAGGAGATCTATTTTTATTTTTATTTTTTTTTTGCAGTTAGTAGGGCCTTTTTTTGCAGTTAAGGGGGGGCCTTTTTTTCTGAAGTTAGGGGGTCTTTTTTTGCAGATAAGGGGGAGCCTTTTTTTGAAGTTAGAAGAGCCTTTTTTTGAAGTTAGGAGAGCCTTTTTTTCAGTTGTTAGTTGGTTGGGGGTGGTTTCTAGGGGAGTTGCATCACAGTGATAATGCAAATAGTACTCAGTGCTAATGCAAATTGTCAGTGCTCAGAGGTAATGCAAATGGTCAGAGCTCAGAGGTAATGATAATTGTAAGCACTCAGTGTTAATGCAAATTGTCAGCAGTCAGTGTTATCGCAAATGGTCAGTGTCAGTGTTATCACAAATGGTCAGTGATCAGTGTTAATGCAAATGGTCAGTGCTCAGTGCTATTGCCTGGGGGCCCCATACTGGTAATCTGCCTAGGGCCCCATGGGAACTTAATCCGGCTCTGCAGACAACTGAGGAGTAGGAAAACCAATTTAATTGATAGTAAGTGCGTTTATATTCTGATTGCTATTCAGTTGTGTATAATGTTGTATGTTGTGTGCTGTGTAAGCCCCAGTTCACACTTTTGCAATCTCTGAGCAGTGCGAGTTTAGCCATGGCCATACTCTCACTGCTCAGAGATGGTGAGAAGACCCATGTGATCAGATTCCACTGTAGAAAAAGGGAAGGCACATATGCCTTTTTTCTTCTGATAAAAGGAAGTCTTCTCACCCATGCGATCAGATTCCTGTGAGAGTTCACAGATCGCAGTGCAGTTCGCACAGGGTAGTATGAACTGGAAAGGTGGTGGAGGAACTGGCTCTGTAATCGTGCCTGTTCCCACACCGCACCAGTGTGAGCCTGAGGTAAAAGCGGAGTTCCACCATATGGGCACTGGCAAGGCTGCATTGATGAGACACTGATCAGACTGCATTGATGGGCAGTGCAGTCTATATGTCTCTGTGTGAGCAAAGTTATTGCTGGTATATTGTTTTTGGAGCACTGTATATATATATATAGATATATATATATATGTATATGTATTTTACTAATAGCAATTTGGAATCCCTAGGAAACAATAATATCAAGAAAGAGAAAAATTGACTCGGAGTATAGGATATTCAAAGAACAGTGGACTTATGATTACTTTTTCATGCAGTACAAGGAAAGAGCTGTGTGTTTGATATGCCAGAATATAGTGTCTGTGTTCAAAGAAAACAATTTGTGTCGACACTATCAAACTCAACGTAAAGATAAATATGATTGTTTTGTCAGAGAAGTGAGAAAAGATAAAATATTAAAACTGATATATACGTTGACAAGTCAGCAAAATACTTTTGTGAAGCAGAAACGGCTAAATACTTCATCACTGCAAGCAAGTTTTCAAGTTGCCAAGCTAATAGCGTGCACTGGCAGACCATTCGTGGAGGGAGAATTTGTTAAAGAATGCCTTCTTTCTGTCGCCAAAGAGATGTATCCAGAGAAGACCAATTTATTTAGTACAGTGAGTCTTTCAGGACCCTCAATTACATGAAGGATTGAAGAAATGGGAGACAATTTGCATCAGCATTTGCAAAACTACGCAAAAAAATCTTTCCTATTTTTCCTTCGCAGTCGATGAAAGTAATGATGTTTGTGATTATGCATAACTTCTAATTTTTATTTGTGGGACGAATGACTATTTCGAAGTCACAGAAGAGTTTGCTGCACTGCAAAGCATCAAAGGAACAACTACAGGAGAGGATATTTATGAAAGGTTTGCCAAACTATGAATAGTTCAGAGCTGGACTGGGCATACTAGCCAGTATGACAACTGATGGTGTTCCTAGCATGGTGGGATCTAAGAAAGGAGTAATTGCTCGCATTAACCAAGAGATGGACAAACATAACCATTCTCATCCAATAGCCATACACTGCCTCATCCACCAACAAGCACTGTGTAGTAAATCATTGAAGTGGGACTCTGTTATGAAAACTGTGGTATCTTGTGTTAACTTCATTAGAGGTAATGCACTAAACCACAGACAATTTCAGGAATTTCTGTCTGAACTAAATGTTGCCTGTGAAGATGTTCCATACCACACAGAAGTCTGTTGGCTGAGTCGAGGGAGAGTTTTGAAACATTTCTATAACTTACTTCCACAGATTACAGTTTTTCTGCTTTCAAAAAACAAAGTAGTACCAGAGCTCAATGATGCAGAATGGAAATGGCACCTTGCCTTTCTGACAGAGGTAACAGAGCTACTCAACAGTTTCAATGTGCAACTTCAAGGAAAGGGGAAGCTCATCTGTGCCAGGCAATCACATGTGAAAGCATTTGAAGTAAAATTAGGCCTCCTCATCAAACAAGTGAAGGAGGAAAATTTCTGCCATCTCCCCACAACTCAAAATCCGTTAGCGGAAAATCCATTGGTTGCATTCCCAAATAAAACGTGTGGATTCACTGGAAAAGTTGCAAAAGGAGTTCCAATTTAGATTTAAAGAGCTTCATCTCCATGAACAGGACATATAGCTTTTCCACAACCCATTTTCTATTGACATTGAAAATGTGGATACGATTTACCAAATGGAACTGGCTGAACTGCAGAATTGTGACTCTCTGAAAGACGCATTCAAGTCAAGCAGCCTTCCTAATTTCTGTGCACCTCTCCTTTCTGAGACATATCCTAATCTCAGGAACCATGCAATCAAAATGGCAACCATCTTTGGCAGCACTTATGTCTGTGAACAGACTTTTTCCAGAATGAAACATCTGAAATCTCCAACCAGATCTAGACTAACTGATGCACACTTGCATCACTTGTTACGACTAGCAGTGACAAATATAGAACTGAACATTGACCATCCTATTAGCCAAAAGCAGGCCCATAGTTCCCATTGAAATACTGGTAAGTTTGTCGATTTAACTTTACTTGTTCTTCATTTTAAATATTGTATTTGTTCCCTTTTTTTTTTTTTACTTCAAAATAAGATATGTGCAGTGTGCATAGGAATTTGTTCATAGTTTTCTTTTTTTAAACTATAGTCCGGCCCTCCAACGGTCTGAGGGACAGTGAACTGGCCCCCTGTTTAAAAAGTTTGAGGACCCATTTTGATATGAGGACAATTAATGACAATTAAGGTTATGGGGGGGGGAAAGCAGAAAGAGGGACGGAGGGAGGGGGGTGGGGTCTTGGTGTGTGTCACACTTTATGGGGGCAAGACATGATTGCAAGAGGGACTTTACCTAACAATTGCAATCAGTGTAACCTGGCTTATTGTACCCTCAATGAATCCCCAACAATAAAAAAAAAAAAAAGTTTGAGGACCCCTGATTTAAGGTGTAATTTCATGATTTATATAATTATATTGCTAGTGAAATAATCTGCCTATCTAATAGTAAGTTCCTTTAGGGTACTGCAGGAGACCAGAATATGCCATCCCCAAATATGCCTCTTCAGCAAAGGATTATTTTAAGCTGATTATTTTGAGAAACAACAGATACAATTACCTTTTTGTAAGGGAAGTTAAACTCTATAAAGGAAATCTCTATTCATAACAGAGATTATATTATTATCTCCCCTCTGTACCAGGAAGAGAAGAACGCTAAATCATGAACGATTCTTATCAGTGGAAAAGATAGCAACCTAAATCTGCATAAGAAATGTAACTCCTGTGTAAACTCCTCTTTACTGTGTCTTTTCTGGTCTTCTCTGTGTAACTGCTCCACACATACCCTTCTTTCTTTGTTTCAGCTGAGGATGATATTTAAGTCTGAATTTTAAGCTACTTCTAAAATGGGCACCCCCATCCATATATGAGGTATACATGTTCATAAACTGTTTTGGTCTTATTAATCTGTCTTTTGTTAGTGGAGGTCCCACCTAAGAACTCTAAAAGGGTAGAGGGAAAATAATTTTTTCCTTCTCTACAGAAGGTATAGTATTCACTTCATTTTCCAGTCTTTTCCCAGCATACAGGAGGAATTTTTTACTAAACTAATTGATGAGTGAATCTCATATAATATTCACCAATAAACTTTTGAATCATTTGCTTTAGATTTGGTGACCAAAATATGTAGGAAAGTGAGAATACAAATTCTTTTCTTTTTTTTTTTTTGTAGAGACAGAGTCTCACTTTATGGCCCTCCGTAGAGTGCTGTGGCCTCACACAGCTCACAGCAACCTCCAACTCCTGGGCTCAAGTGATACTCCTGCCTCAGCCTCCCAAGTAGCTGGGACTACAGGCGCCCGCCACAACGCCCGGCTATTTTTTGGTTGCAGTTTGGCTGGGGCCAGGTTTGAACCCGCCACCCTCGGTATATGGGGCCGGCGCCTTACCGACTGAGCCACAGGTGCCGCCCAAGAGAATACAAATTCTTAATAAAAGAGTGTTGATGTGCCTGGTATGGGCCAGACTTATGCCACCCACTTCACTGAACAATTTCATTTCATGCCTATAAGAAGTTGCCATTAATATCATGGCTTAACTAAATGAACTGCTCACGTTTTGCAAAATCAGTTTGCCCTATCTCCACAACATCCTTGATTTCTTACTTTTACTCAACCTTCCAATGAGAAAGAGCAGAGATGGAGCTCAGGGGGCTTGCTAGGCCCCCAAGCATGGACATAAAGGAAAAGTCTTGAGTCCCTTTCAAGCATCTAGCTAGCCTTGAGAAATGAAGACCAAGACAATAGTAACCCAAACAAGTTAGAGACAATAAGTGTTTTCATTCTCTATAGAGACTAAACGCCACCACCTTCATATATGTTGAGTTGTTTTTTCAGAACCTAGGTCCCTACACGATGGAAAATGCAACCACTAGTTGACCTCAGATGAGGGAGCATTGAGGACTAAACTCTAACAGCTATTCTTTGTTCTAAATTTCTTCCTGAGAGGCCTGGAAAGAGTTATGCCCATAGGCAAAACCTTAATGTTCCTTTCTACTGACCCCAAGTTTATAGAGATGGCCTTGCTTCCTTCACCAACTGCTAATCAAAGAATCTCTGACTCCACCTATGACCTGTAAGCCCGCACTTCAAGATAAGCCACCTTATAGAGCCAAATCAATAAATAATCCTCAGGTATTGATTTGTGATTTTGCCTGTAACTTCTGCTTTTCTGAAATGTATCCCTGCTTTTAAAAATCCTTGCTTTTAAGCCATCAGAGAGTTTGGGTCTTATGTGTTAGGTACCTGTTCTCCTTGCCTGGTGCCACGGAGTAAATGCCCTTCTTTCTCTCAGGGTCAGTGTCTAGCTTGGCTGCACTGGGTGAATCAATACCAGTTTGGTTTGGAAGCACAAATTAAGTTCATCTATAAGTCCTGTCACCCCTGTACACAAAATGTATTTTGAATCTGTCCTATTTTTCCATTTCTATTGTCACTACCTTGGACTGAGATACCATCATTTCCTGCTTGGCCTGCTGATACATCATCTTAACTAGGTTCAGTGCTTCTGCTATCATCCCTTTTCAATCTGCATTCCACATACCAGAATAACTTAATCGAAATGATGTCTAACACCATAAATCAGACAAAATTTCTTCCTGCTTAAAACTTATAATGGGTTCCCACTGTACCCAAATGAGGACACTGCACTATTGCTTGCATGTCTCTGCTGATCTGGCCCTGCAGCTCTGACCACATTTACTTCCTCTCTATATCTCACTCACTCACTTACTCTGCTCCAGCCACAGCAACCTTGTTTTGTTTGGACACACACAACTTTTCCCACCTCAGTCCTTTCACACTTGCTGTTGCTCTGGTCTTCATACAGCTAGCTCTGCCGAATCATTCTGCTCCAAAATCATTTTGCTAACATAAGCCTGCTCTTACTACCATGTCTTGCATGGGTTCCTTCTCTTATCATCCCTCTCACATGCAGGGCAGTAACACGGCAGATGTCCTTGTATTGTTTCTTTCATGACATTTATCACTATTTGAAATTGATCTCTTACTTTTTTTCTTATGTATTATCTTTATGCAACAGAAAATATCAGGGCAGGCTCACAGTGGAAAGGAGCATGAACTTAAAAAAACCTTTATTGGCAAAAGGGTATTAGAGGAAAACAAACACAAGATTCTTGTCTCAGCTTCTTCCATTCATTCATTCATTTTTGCTTTAAAAGATTATAGTTTATAGAGCTTTGAACTTGTCCTTCCTTTAGCAACCAAGAGTCAACTAAAGGGACCCCTTGACATTTATAGATTTAATATTTATTGCTTCTGCTTTCTCCAAGAGAACCCACAGGGCACAACATAGCAACTTGAGGGTTTGCTGGGGAATGAATAGAGTTATTCCCTTGCAGCAGATTTGAATAAAGTTAGCTTATAGTCTCTGTCCTTCCCAGTTATCATACGTTTTTATAGTGAGACAGTTCTTTTATCTTAATTTCATAAATGAAGAAACTCAGTAGGAGAAGATCATAGTGTTATTTAAAAATTAGGAAATTTAAGAGCATCTTAAAATATATCCTTTTCAAATGTTAATTTTTCCCCCCCTCTCAACCCATGCATATATATACTAAAGAAACAGACCACAGTCCAACTAAATTGGTCTGTCTGGTTAACTACAGTGATTTCTTAAGAATGCCTGGTTAATACCTAACATTATGCTTCCAAAAAGGCTGCTACTGATCTTTAACCATCATAAAGACTGACTACCCACAGAAAAATGCACAGACCATTTTAGACATGCAAGTAGCTGAGTCACTGTGGTTTTTGGTAAAGAGAAGAGAAGCTTCTATATTTAAAAATAAAGATATCATAAATTGGTATTTAGTATACCGTAAGCTTCTGATAATACATGCTATGTAACTGTCAACTACTTTAGGAAGGAGAAGGAAATTAACAATACAAATCAACTACTATAGAAACAACTCTTAAACCAAGTAGGGATAGAGAGGAATAAATGAGCTTAGGAGCAAATGATAAAAGGGAACATATTCAATTCTCAATGTGCATACCATGAGCCCAGAACCGTGCTCAGCACTAGTAGAATACAAAGCTGCACGTAATGTGTTCTCTATACTCAACTACATTTTATGTTGTAGACAAAACCCACAGATTTGAGGGTCCACAAGATGATGTATAAGAATGTGCCCAGGAAGGAGGTGCATTCTGGGCCAGTGGGTACATCTGAGGCCAGATTTTGATGATGAAAATGGAATGCCAGGATGGGCTTATGCTGGATAGCAGGCAGGTAATGCTTATGAAGATAATTTTTTTTATGAAGATTAAACTAGTAGTAGAAGGAATCAGACTTCTTTACCAAGTCAGGAAACAGTATTCCCAGAGAATTTCCCCTGATGAATGAACACAGTGGCTTGAAGTTCCTGACTATGATGCACAAAGTTGATTAAAGGATTGCTTGGTTTGGTCACTTTCTCTACAAGTCTAATTATCAATGATGTTCAAATGATAATACATTAAAGCTGACCATGCAGAGGATATTGTAGTGGTATTTGAAAATTAGGAAATATAAGAACTTTTAAAAATATATCTTTCTTGAATGTGAAGTTATTTTTTGTTCCTGAACATAAAAGCTGATCTGGTATCACTATTTAATTGCTTAAGCATACCCTGTTTATCACTAAATGAGCCATAAGTGAAAGATACAAGGTCTAGTAAGCTGCCTCCTCTATGAAGAACACTTTTTACTATCTCTTTTCCTAAAATTGAAGAGAGAAAATGATAGGTTTCTAAGAGAAGAAGAGAAAAAGAAAAGTGCACAATAATAATGATTCTTGGTGTCATCATTCCCCATATCCAACTCTCCCAAGTCAGCACCTGCTCAATTTGTCCCTCTCTTTCTACCCCTCCTGTTTCAGCGTTGGTTAAAGAAGACTTCATTATGTCTCCTCTGGGCTATGCTAACAGTGTCCTAACTAGTCTTCCTATTTATTACCAGGATCTTCACATTTCATTCTACCTTATTTGCTGTCTCCAGAATTATCTTCCTAAAACATAATATCTAATGGTTCGAAGGTATCCTCTGGCCCACAGGTACAAGGGTTAGCATGACCCCTTACTGTAAGACACACCCTTCCAACAAGCTAGACCTATTTTACCTTTTCATTTACACTTGTCCCCTTGGCCCCTCATGCCCAATATTCTCATGGAACTTTCCAAACATGCTGTTTCTTACTTATATATACTACTCTTGTTGCCTAAAACATCATTCCTTGTTTCCTGTAGCTAATTTTTCAAGACTTAAATGTTAAACGTCACTTTCTCTTTTAATTCATCCCTCCTCAACCTTTGCATCCTGTCTCTTTTATGACTCTACAATAAGAACTTTTCTGTGGTAATTATTTGTATACCTGTCTATCTTCCCTACTTCTCAGGGAACCTGAGAGATTAATCTCAATATACTCATTCTTGCATCTCTAGTATCCAAGAGTTTTTAGTCACTGTAGTCACAAGATTCTTTAAATAAATATTAAGCAAATGAATGAATTAATGAATGATGCTCGAATGAAGAAATATACTATGAATAAAATTAAAATATGAATTTTAATTTTTTAAAAGGCATCTATTAAACTAGGGGGTAATGTATAACTCTTTTAATTAATGCCTAAATTAGTAAGAAGAAAGGTAAAAATGAAAGCAAGTGCGATATTATAGATTTCTAAAAGAAATCATAGTAAAACCGCATAACAGAAGAAAATAAATAAAACTCAATGTTGTTTAGCATATTGCTCACTACCAGTTTGATGTTCCTAAAGAAACATGTGGATTTGATTTGGGGAGTGTGGGGACTCTAATCATCAAACAGGTCTAGTTCTCTGGAAGTGAATCAATGGACAGGCACACAACCTTTGCAGGATGGATATCATAGAGCCTGGGAATTATTATTTGTTTTGTAATATAATAGGGAGAGGAGTGTAAAATAAAACATTTTCCATTTCACATGGGAACAAAGTGTAGGTGTTTATGGAAGTAGTAAGTTATTTGGCTATAAAAATAAATATTGCTAAAAATAAATAAATAAATAAATAAATAAACATTGCAAAATCCAATCATTAAAGTTCTCAGAGATTTCTAAACAATGCCAGCATGCCCCCAAACTAATGTTAACTTAAAATGTACCTTTTAGAAAATACAGGATCAACAAGTTTGTTCAAGCAAAAGGGCAGATGCTGAGAATTTATTAATAACAAGACTGAAATTGGCAGGGCCCATAGCTCAGTGGGTAGGGCGCTGGCCACATACACCAAGGCTGGCAGGTTCGAACCTGGCCCCAGCAAGCTAAAACAACAATGACAACTGCAACAACAACAAAAAAAAGTCGGGCATTGTGGTGGGTACCTGTAGTCCCAGCTACTTGGGAGGCTGAGGCAAGAGAATTGCTTAAGCCTAAGAGTTTGACGATGCTGTGAGCTGTGATGCCATAGCACTCTACCGAGGGCAACAGCTTGAGACTCTGTCTCAAAAAAAAAACAGACTGAAATCAAATTCAAGGAAATGACACAAAAATCACTGTGGTAAATGGAAGTATCTTCCATCTGTCTTCTCTGCAAGCAATTGCATTTAGAGAAGATAAAGACTACAAGTAAATGAGTAACATGTTCAAAATGGAGTTAGTCAGGCTAGATAAACGAATTAATAAAATAATTAAGTTGGAACTTCCCATTTATTTTTACATTTACTTCTTCTCTATCAGGGATACCCCAGGTTATAATGCTATGATGATAGGATGCCCTTATATTTAAGTGAAAGTTGAAAAACCTAGCCAACATTCAAGAACTAAAAGTCTAATATCACTCCAACCCAACCCGGGGCAGGCGGCCTACCAAATGGGGCTGAGTGCATGGCCCCACAAAATGGAAGCAAGCACAAAAGCTCACCGAATAGGGCCAAGTACACAAGTCCTACCCTGAAAGGGATGAGTACACCAACTCGGAGACTCTGGACCCTTATATTATTTCCATCCCACCTTGCCCCTCATGCTGACTTCCTTTTCGAACACAGCCAACTCACACCCAAGATTTTTGGAAGAACCTCTCGTTTTGGTGCTGAAAACCCAGGAAGTGGGAAAACCCTCTCAGGGGCTGAGATACACCCCATCTCCAGACTAGAACTCTTGTTCCCACGAGACAAATGGAAACAAGGGACTCCCCTGCCCCTGAACTGGAATCCATTCATTTATTAGCAAGTCAGCCCCTGTCTGAGCCTTTTAACCCATCCTTCTCTTACTCTCCTCTACCATTCTTCTCTTACTCTTCCTCCATTTCCAGGCCGAGAATTCTGACCGTCCATGCTCCCTAAATCTGGCACAGGTCACGGACTTCCCCAGCAAGTCGGATTCACCCATCCAGTGCTGAGTGCATGAGGATGCCCTGCCCTGGGCCTGCACCACTCTTTTCAGACTAGTTAGAGGTCCACCAGGGTCACCTGGTAACCTTCCCACCCCCAGCCTCAGTCCTCTCTCCTCCTCCTCTTGTAAGTTCCCTTTTCATTCTCGCTTTTAACCTCTACTGCCAGTTTCTGATATGGGGACCACTCAGTTACAGATTCCCTCTTCTTTACCTTTAGGCTGACTCTTAAGTTACCTCAAACCCCTACACCTTTAACCTGACCTTAAATCTAAACACCTCATCTTTTTCTGTAATACTGCTTGGCCTATGTACAAACTAGCCAATGGCTCACAATGGCCTGAAAATGGCACCTTCGACTTTTAAATCCTCACTGACCTCGACAATTATTGTTGGAGATTGGGCAAATGGTCGGATGTTCCTCACATCCAGGCCTTCCTCCTCTGAAACTTCCTTTTTTGTGTTCATCTTATGAATCCTCTCAAATTTTTCTTGCACAGGCCAAACCAGCATCCCCTCAACCTCCTGAGTCTCCCCTATCTTCCTTCAAGCTCCCTCCCACAAACTCCCCCCCACCAGCCTCCTTCCTAACTGCAGAATTCTACCCTGTCCTCCCTCTCTCCACTGCCTGAGACAGGAAAGAGAAGATGGCAGGCCCAACTTTCCCACCTCATACTAGATCTGGCCACACCTTTGGACCTTCTGCTTCTAGACCACCCCACCTCTGTTCTCCCTCCGAAAGGTTGTGGGAACTGAAGGTATCCTCAGGGTTCATGTCCTCTTTTCTCTCTCAGACCTGTCCCACGTAAGTCAGAAAACAGGTTTGTTCTCCACAGATCCCACAAAATACACTCAAGAATTCAAATAGCTAACCCAATCATATGGTCTGACCTGGCATGATTTATATGTCATCCTTACCTCTACCCTAACTATAGACCTGGCTGAATACCCTGACCTCTTGGGCTTGGCCACTGAAGATTGATGGGTCTCAGAGGTATAGGAGCCCCTTTGGACAATCCCAAAAACTGAACTCTGGGTAACTCTTCTGGTGGAAAGTAAGCCAATATCATTCCTCATTGATACTGGGGCCACTTACTCCAGTCTACCCTCTTTCAAAGGTCCCTTATAACAAACAGATCTTAGTGGTGGGGTTTGATAGAAATTTGCTACGCCCTCACACTACCCCACCCTTGTGGTGCTCCCTTTCCAGACTCCTTTTCACACTTATTCCTTATTATTCCTTCACACAGCATCCCTCTACTAGGTAGAGACATCCTCTCAAAATTACAAGCAAACCTGCCAGCTCCTACCTCTCACTACCCATCCTACTTCTCTCTAACCCCTCCCCACTACCCGTCCATTCACTAAATCCAACCCCCCCCCCCATAGACCCTGTTATATGGGATACCTCTCTTTCTTCTATAGCTTCCCATCATTCACCCATTCCCATTGTTCTCTGACCCCAAAATTCATATCCTTTCCTTAAACAATACCCAATCCCCACATGGCCCTCAGAAGTGTTAAACCCCTTATCCTCACGCTCCTGTTGGCTAATATTCTCAAACCTACTAACTTGCCCTACCACACTCCCATCGTTCCTATAAAAAAACTCAGTAGTTCACATAGGTTAGTGCAGGACTTATGGGCCATCAATGAAACTGCTCAGCCTATTCACCCAGTTATCCCAATCCCTATACCCTCCTATCTACCATTCTTTCTAATACCTCACATTACACAGTAATGGGTGTCTTTTTTACCATCCCCATCCATGAGCTCTCCTAACCCCTCTTTGCCTTCACCTGGACTGATCCTGACTCTTCCACCAGCCAACAACTCACCTACATGGTCCTCTCACAAAGATTTAGAGACAGTCCTCATTACTTTGGTCAGGCACTTCAGGCTGACCTCCAGCAGTTAACTTTACTGGAAAATTCCACAGTTCTTTAGTATGTAGATGACCTCCTCTTGCGCAGCCCCTCCCCCACTGACTCCCAGAAAGATATTCACTACTGTCTTTCCTCACCACCAAGGTATATACAGCATCCTCTTCCAAAGCCCAGTTAACCTCTCCTTCTGTCTCACACCTTGGCATCCTCTTGTAGGAACGAGAAATACACATTACCCCTGACCCTTTAGGCCATCACCTCTTTACTCCTTCCCCAAACAAAAAAATGACCTCCTCTCCTTCCTGGGGGTTCTGTATTCCCAATTTTGCAGCCTTGGCTAAACCTCTATACATCATTGCTAAAGGTCCCCCAACTGACCTCCTAGACCCACATCAGCTTTGGTCAGGTTCTTTACTCTCTCTACAATCTTCTCTGTCTCAAGAACTCTCTCTCCATCTCCCTGATTCCTGCTATCCATTTTACCTCTCAGCGTCAGAACACCAAGAATATGCAATAGGGGACCTAACCCAAAAACCTCACTATAATCACCTCCCAATAGAATTCCTCTCAAAACAGAATTCACAGCCCTAAGCTGGTCCTCTTGCCTCCACATGGTGGCAGCTATGTCCCTACTTTTCCTGGAGGCCCAGAAACTTACCTGCCATGCTCCCACATATCTACTTACCCTTTATAACATTCCATCCCTTTTAAAACACCAACACTTAATCATCTTTACTTTTCACACCTTGCTTATTCCTGCTCCTAATCCTCTTTATAGAAAATCCTAACCTCCACTTTATCCCCGGTCCTGTGCCCTCCATTCACATGACCCTCACACTTTTCAGAACTCATTCCATGATTGCTGGCCTTTAATCACAGTAACACTGCACCTTTTTCCTAACATCTCCCTCTTTCCCTTACCTAACCCCAAAGACACCTGGTATACTGATGGCAGTTCTTCTAAGCCCACTACTCACTCCAGTACCAAGGCAGGCTTTGCCATTGTGTCTTCTTCCTGCATTATCACTTCTACTACTCTGCCCCTGGCACCTCTTCACAACAGGGCAGAACTCTTAGCCCTCATTAAAGCCTTACAACTCGCACAAGGCTGCTACATTAACATATACACAGATTCTAAGTATACTTTCCAAATAATCTATCACCAAGCAGCCATATGGCAAGAAAGAGGATTCATTACCACCCAAGGCTCCTCTATTGTCAATGCCACACTCATTAAAAACCTCCTGAATGCAGTCACTCTCCTGAAGGAAGTAGCCATCATCCACTGTAAAAGCCACCAGAATAAAACAGATTCAATTTCCAATGGCAACCAAAAAGCTGATATAGAAGTCAAATAGGCAGTACTTGTCCTTAGATAAATTCTCTCAGGCGTATATATCCAAAGAACAGGACAATTGCTGGCACCTTCCCACATGGGGAGGATGGTTCCTTCAACAGGGAAAGTTTATTCTTCCTTCCTCCCAAGTACAGAATATCTTCTCTTCCCTCCACAATAGCCTTCACATGAGTTTCAACCCTCTTTTACACCCTTTGTTCTCTCCTTTCTCACCCATGACTATCTTCCCTTTTAAAACATTAACCCAGTCTTGCCTAATCTGCACCCAGGTCTCACTCCAGGGGGCTGTAAACTGCCCCCACCACATTCCCACACATCAGGCCCTGGGGCCAAACCCCCAGACAAGATTGACAGATTGACTTCACTCACATGCCCTCTGTATGAAAATATAGAATTCTTCTAGTATGAGTCGAATCTTCTCAGGGTGGGTCAAAGGCTTCCCCACGACAGACAAAAAACATGAAGTTGTCTCCCCCCTCCTCCACTACATTATTCCTAGATTCAGCCTCTTCAGCTCCATTCAGAGCAACAACAGCTCAGCTTTCATTAGTCAGATCACCTCCGAAACCTCACAAGCTCTGTTAAGTCCACTGGTGCTTACATGTGCCTAACAGGCCCCAATTACCAGGAAAAGTAGAACAAATGAACAACATCCTTAAACAATATCTCACCAAATTCAGGCTCCAACACAAACAAGATTGGATTAAGCTCCTCCCTATCACTTTACTCCGCATTCACTCTACCCCTTCAAAACCCCTCTTTTATAGTCCTTTAGAAATAATGTATGTCAGAACTATTGTTCTGGGCCCTGGACCCACTCTATACTCCATCATAGGAAACTATTTTCCCATCCTGCAGGAAACCAGGGACAAACTTAGAAAAACAACAAATCAACTCTTACCCAACCCTCAGCAGAAAAAGTCAGGGACCAACTGGCAGGACATCAAGTTTTCCTCCAATCTCCCTTGCCCTGCAGGACGCTATCCACTCATAGGACAGGCCCTCACACCATTCTCTACAGCACACTCACAGCCGTTCGCCCCTTGGATCTAGACCCACCAATCCCGAATAAAGCTATGTCCTACAGAAAAACTACCAACACTGGAAGATCCCACTGGAAATCGCAAGTACTATTACCTACCACCTTAAAACTCATAAGGATCCCTGAAGAGTCCACTTCCACATAAATGTATAACACTCCTCCCCCCTTTTTTCCATAACTTTTCTCAAAATGCCTGGCTACTCTCACATGTTCAAAGTTGGGATGACTGCTCTGAAGTCTTTAGAGATCTGTGGCTACAAGGCACCTTCTAAGACTCTCCCTTGAGAAAACCCAACTTTTCCTCTTCCTACTTCTTTTCCTTCTGGCTACTATTCCTCCTGTCAGTCTTGGCCCATCTCCCCTCCCCATCCATCCCAACTGAAGGCACAGGTTGTCTTACCACCCAAACCTCATATCTCTTTGAAAACCTTATCAACCTCCACTGCCATGTCAACTATGCCTGATTCTTACCTCAGACCCCCTTTTTCACTAGGCACACTTACATGCCAGCACACTGCTATGATGTTACCAAAGCCTTTGAATGTTCTCACGGAGGAAAAAAGTACTGGACTGGCAAAATAACCAGCGCTAGATGTCCTGGAGGTGAGGTTGGGACTACTGTCTACTGAACATACCTCATACATGTAGGATTATCAGGTGCAGGAGGAGTCTAGGAGATAGCACATCAACAAGAAACAGGAGAACTCAAAAAAAACCTCCTCTCTTCTAGTACAACATCTCTACCTTATAAAGGGTTAGTTAGACCTCACTGTCCTGTAACACCCACAACAACATTCCCTTATTCCCCAGCTTTTAAACACCTCCTTCTCAGCTGCTCTGAACTCTTCCTCTCTCCACTCCCCCTCAGGATGCTGGAAGTGCCTTTCTTTATACCAACATCTTTTCAATGCCATACTCACTCCCAACACATATAACTCTTCCATTCTGGCAGAAAATAACACAGCTGTGTTTGGCCCCATCACTACAGGCTTTCCACCCCATACCCTCCCCCAATTTAACCTGCTTCAATCTCACTGGTACAAGAGACTCTATAGGCTTTATAAAACCTGATCTCTGTTCCCTCGACTCAACTTTTCCCTTGTCTAACTCCTGCTGTGCTCCTCTGGTAACATTTTTCCTCTGCAGCCACTCCATCTTTCAATGCCTGCCAGCTAACCACTCTGGTCCTTTGCACCCAAGTTTTCCTGACCCCTCAAGTCCCTTTTATAGATGACTCCTCCCTAACTCAGGCCCTGATGCATCCCCGTACTTCCAGATGAAAAAGAGCCTTCTTCCTCTGTACTGATCAGAACAGGCATAGTATGTAGACTTGGTACAGGCTTTGTAGGCATTAGTACATCAACTCGCCTTTACCACCAACTCTCCCTAGAACTCACTGAAGATATGGAAAAGGGAGCAGACTCTTTAGTTACTCTATAATCCCAAATTAATTCTTTAGCCACAGTAGTCCTCCAAAATCGTCAAGCCTTAGATTTACTTATAGTAGAAAAAGGAGGCCCATCCATTTTTCTGGGAGAAGAATGTTGTTTCTTTGTCAACCAGTCGGGAGTAGTCACAAGCATAGTAAAAGAATTCCCAGACAATCAGACAGAAACAAACAAATCTTGAATCATCTCATCTTTGGTCCTTATTCGATTCCTGGCCTCCTTGGTTACTTCCTAGTTTAGTGCCACTAATTCTGATCCTTCTCATCCTCAGTTTTGGATGAACAGTCCTCCACTTCATCTCCTGATTTATTGACCCAGCAGTCACCCAGAAAACAACTTCTCATATCCTCACCCTGTATGGATATCAACCAGTTCAAACTGCAGACCCAGGAATGTTCCTATGACTACCACCCTCTCCCCTGTCCCCTCCCTTCTTTCCCTTTATAGGCAGCCCATGATGACCCAAAATCCACAGGAAGCAGCCAAAGAGACACCACGCCCATGATTCCATGTCCTTACAATAGACTAAAAAGACCAGGATGATAGGGCCAAGTGCAAAGGCCTGCCAAATAGGGCTGAGCGCTGGGGTCCACCAAACAGGGCTGAGCACATGGGCCCACAAAATAGAGCAGAATGCAAAAGCCCACTGAATAGGGTCAAGTACACAAGTCCTTCCCTGAAAAGGATGAGTGCACCAACCTGGAAACCCTGGACCTTTGTGTTCCCATCCTGCTTTGCCCCTCATGCTGACTTTTTTTTGAACTCAGCTCACTTGTACCCGAGTGAATAAATAGCCTAGTTGCCCACACTGCATCTGGACTCTGTTTTCTTTTTTCATGTCTCAGAAGAGACCTATTCTTTTTTTTAAATTTCAAATTAATATGTGGGTACAAATTGTTAAGCTACATTGTTCTCACTTCTAAGGTAAAGTTCAAGTTATAGTTGAGCCCTTCTCTCAGGCGGTGTGCTGAACGCCCCGACATTGTGCAGGGAGAACTGGTTAGTCACATGCAGAAGACTGAAACTGGACCTGCACCTTTCACCATTGACAAAAATGGATTCCCGCTGGTCCTATTCTTAAAAGAGACATCACTACTTTAGCTCTGCAAATACCAGAGTCAGCTTTGCTGTCTTTGCTCTGGAATGAAAAGACATTATTTTCCAACAAGAATGCCTCAGCAGCAAGTGTGCTCTACAAGAACTTTTGATTTCTTCTCTTTATCCTAAAATTGCCTAAAACATAACAGAAAATACAAAGTCAAGATAACTACAATCAGTGGTAGCTGAATGATAAACTAACCTCAATCTAAGAGCAAGACTTCATTCTCTATTTTAAAATCACTTATATGAAATGATTGTATTTTGAAAAACTGCAGTATATTCTCAGCCTAAAAAAACATACAAAAATAAGCACTTTCCAGGAACCTATTTAAATGCTACTGAGAATACAATGGGTCCTATTTGAAATATGTCACCTTTCATTATTTCGTAATTAAAGAGGCATTTAAAATTTAATAATCAAGATGAAACTGATTGAAGGATTCCATTCCAATGCAAGTCCTTGCATAGAGCTGGTCAACACATAAAAGCCCAGTCCCAGATAAGCACCCACTCTGCTCCCCACAGACCCCCATCTCCAGGATGCCTCTTTTTTACTCATTTTGATTTTCTTTCCTGGCAATTTAGTCCATTCTTGGCTACTAGGTTCCTGATATACACCTCAGGCCAGTCTTGCTTGATGGCCCATGATTGTCTTAGTTACCTCTTTCAGTTCATCTGCTCAACTCTGAACCATTATAACCGTATTACCATGTCTGCGCAGAGGATGTTCCCACTACCACTCCACATCTGCTGGAGTCATCCTCTTCCACTTCCTACCACAACAGAGGAGGGGCCTCAGAGTAGTAAGAAAAAAGAAAAGGAAAGAACTGTGATATAAGATAAATGCAATACAACAGAATGCTAAAGAGAAGGGAGACAGAGTAGAATGAGTCAAATCTATAATTAGTCTAATAAAGGGGGAAAAAATACTAAAGAGGCAAAGACGTCTAGTCACCTCTCAATTTCAACAGGGAATGGCATCACTAATTTCAAATTGAGGATTAAAACAGATTTGAATACATTGTTACAAGGCTATTTGAATATCATGAACTTAAATAATAAAGTTATGTAATGAAGAACTGATTCATGAAGAGCTAGGAATGTATTTAGATTCCTCCTTTCATACTCCCTCCCACCCTCACCCCAATCCACCATACACACAAAAAGTCTAATCTCAATCTCTCTTACGACGCAAAGTGCCACCCATGCAGAAATGCACAGCTGCCCCAGAGAAGAGTTAACAAATGTAGAAATATTTTAAGGAACTGTCCCTCAAATTCTATAAATAGCATTTAAGTAAAGCAGGTATTTAAAAGCACTTACTGCAGCAAGTAAGCTATATAATAAAACAGAATTCTCTGAGAGTTATCTGTATGTAAGGATGAGAGTATAAAAACAAAGGTAAGTGATGATCAGAGGTTAGATGTGAGCTAGACTTGAAAAACATGCCAATTTATTATTTTTCTTTTCATAAAATTTTTTATTAAATCATAACTGTGTACAGCAATGCATTTATGGGGTATAATGTGCTAATTTGATATACAATGTGGAAAACTATTAAGAGTAGAGTATAAATGTCTTCCCACAACAAATAAGTAAGTGAGGTGTTGGTTATGTTAACAAGTTTGATGTAAGCTTTCCACATTGTAAAACATGTCAATTTAGAAGGGCCAGAAGAAGGCTATTCCTGGACAGAAAGCAGACAAGCCTGGGTGTGCATAGCTAATCTTGATTCCACTTCCAGTTTAGCTGGAGTACAGATCCATGACAAGGTTGGAATCATCTATCTGGGCAGTGTGGAATGGAAGGTGAAAAGATGAATTAGTTTGAGGAATAGACTAACTCAGTCTATTTAATTTCTCAAATAATTTTAATTCGGTCTTCAATATTTAGGAGTCAGTGAAGATCTATCAAATTTAGAAGAAGTGGGATAGAAACAGTGTGAAGTCATACTTAACACTGGTAATTTTAATTGAGGAGAATCTTAAGTAGGGCACGATTCTTTCTTTTTTGAGAGAGAGAGAGACTCTCATTTTGTCACCCTAGGTAGAGTGCTATGGTGTCAGAGCTCACAGCAACCTCAAACCTTTAGGCTTAAGCAATCCTCCTGCTTCAGCCTCCCAAGTAGCTGGGACTACAAGCACCTGCCACAACATGCAGCTATTTTTAGAAATGGGTCTCACTCTTGCTTAAGCTGGTCTCGAACTCCTGCCTCAGCATCCCAGAGTGCTAGGATTACAGGTGTGAGCCACGACACCTGGCATGATTATTTCAAAAACTTTAAATTTGGGAAACCTGGGACTTTTGTATTCAAACGAAAGGGATCAATATTTGTAATCTATATGAAGAGACCTGGTGTTTACTGCAGAAACATGTAATAAATATTAATCAAAAAGAGTGAGAAGTCAGGCATGATGGCTCACGAATATAATCTTAGAAAAAGATTTATAAGCTGAGATGGTTTAGATTGCTTGAGCTCAGGAGTTTGAGATCGGCCTGAGCAAGAGCAAGACCCCATCTCTACTGATTTATTCTCCCAGTCATTGTGATTGGAAGGGTATGACTAGGTGGGTGGTAAATCATGAAAACTAGCCAGGCATCATTGTGGGCACCTGTAGTTCCAGGTACTTGGGAGGCTGAAGCAGGAGGATCGCTTGACCCATGAGTTTGAGGATGCTATGATGATGCCACAGTACTCTACCCAGGTCAACTGAGTGAGACTCCATCTCAAAAAAAAAAAAAAGTGAGGGTTAGTGTGGTTTCTTTCTAATATAAAACTTAAAAACAAAGCATAAATCTTTAGGGAAAAATCCAAACTATGTCAAACACTGCTTTAGATGGGCACAGACTTCTTAAATAAAACAACTGATACAAACATGAGGCTAATAATCCTTTGGTCCTTCACTACTCTGTGCTTCAGGTATGGAATTAAGGCTGCTTGCTCAACATGCAGAACTGCACTTGCTATTCTAGAGGGGTAAAATGTAAGCCTCTGTCTGTTTATAAGAAATAAACAATTTAATTGGAAAATGCAAGATATATGCATAGAAACATTTAAATAACAATAAAAGACAGTATGCTAATGCCAAAATGAATGATACAGAACATAGATGTTCTGTAGGAGTTTGAACTATTCTTTAAAGAAGGTTTTAAGCCACAACACAGAGGCTAGGAAGGGTCTGTATCACAAAAAGAGGAGATGATCTGTGAGATAAAGATGCTTTCAGGATGCAGTGCTAGAGTTCAGCTCAAAGACTTTCTTTTTTTCCAAAAAAAAAAGACTTTCTTTTTTTCCTTAGCTAGAGTCTTACTGTTGCCCTCAGAGAGTGCTGTATCATCACAGCTCACCGCAACTTTAAACTCTTGGCAGTGGTTCTCAACCTTCCTAATGCCGCAATCCTTTAACACAGTTCCTCATGTTGTAAAATGAGGACCATAAAATTTTCCTTGCTACTTCATAACTGTAATTTTGCTACTGTTATGAATCGTAATGTAAATATCTGATATGCAGGATGTATTTTCATTGTTACAAAGGGTTGCGACCCACAGGTTGAGAACCGCTGGCTTAAGCAATTCTCTTGCCTCAGTCTCCCAAGAAGCTGGGACTACAGGCACCCGCTACCACGCCTGGCTACAGCTCTAAGACTTTTGATGGGAGAGTGAAAAGATGAAGACAGTGTAATAATTGGGAACATGACATACAGATGTGCAATCACAGTCTTGTTAACAGTGTCCCCTGAAGTTGTTGTTTGGCCCACATGTAAATAATATATAATATACAAATAATAAAAGTGATAATGAAAAGGAAATATCAAAGGCCTCTGAAGGTTTTTTTTTTTTCTTCCCTGGATGATAAAGAAGAATGAAATCTACTTCCATGTATGCTCTCAGTTTTCTTTCTTTTTCCTCCCTCCCTTTTTTTTGAAACATAGTCTTACTTGGTCACCCTCGGTAGAGTGCTGTAGTGTCATAGCTCACAGCAACCCCAAACTCTTGAGCTCAAACGATTCTCTTGCCTCAGCCTCCCAAGTAGCTGGGACTACAGGTGCCTGACACAATGCCCAGCTATTTTTAGAAAGGGAGTCTGGCTCTCGCTCAGGCTGGTCTCGAACCTGTGAGCTCAGGCAATCCACCCTCCCTGGCCTTCCAGAGCCCTAGGATTACAGGCGTGAGCCACCACACCTGGCTGCTCTCAATTTTCTTTTCTTTTTTGAAATTCTGTTGCCTTGGCTGGAGTACAGTGGCATCATCATAGCTCACTGCAACCTCTTGGGTGGGCTCAAGCAATCTTGCTGCCTCAGCCTCCTCAGTAGCTGCATATAGACATGTGCAGCACCCCCAGCTGAGTTTTTTTCAAAAAAATTTTTTTTTGGTAGAGATAGGGTCTCATTATGTTGCTCAGGCTGGTCATAAATTCTTGGCCTCAAGCCACTTCTTGCTTCAGCCTCCCAAAGTGATAGGGTTATAGGCATGAGCCACCTTGGCTGCCCCGTCTGAAGATTTTATATAGAGTCACTGAGATAAAAAATTGGAACTTGGTTACATTTTCAGCTATTTCTTTTCTTAGAGTTTCATAGTTCTCTTTATAGAGATCTTTCACGTCCTTTGTTAGATAAATTCCCAAATATTTCATCTTCTTTGGCACTACTGTGAATGGGATAGAGTCCTTAACTGTTTTTTCAACTTGACTATTGTTGGTATATATAAAGGCTACCAATTTATAAATGTTGATTTTGTAACCTGAAACGCTGCTGTATTCCTTGATCACTTCAAAGAGTTTGTAGTAGAGTCCCTAGTGTTTTCCAGATATACAATCGTATCATCTGTGAAGAGCGAAAGTTTGATCTCTTCTGACCCTATATGGATACCCTTGATTGCCTTTTCTTCCCTAATTGCGGTGGCTAAAACTTCCATTACAATGTTAGGGTTTTCACATGAAAACTATAACCCAGTTACAACCTAAGAATAGGGGGAAGGGGAAAAGGGAGGGGAGAGAGGGGGGAGGTGGGTAGAAGGAGGAGGACAGGCGGGATCACACCTGTGGTGCATCTTACAAGGATATATGTGAAACTTAGTAAATGTAGAATGTAAATGTCTTAGCACAATAACTGAAAAACGCCAGGAAGGCTATGTCAACCAGTGTGATGAAAATGTGTCAAACGGTTTATGAAGCTAGTGTATGATGCCCCATGATCATATCAATGTACACAGCTATGATTTAATAAAAAATAAATAAATAAATAAAATTGGAATTTGGGTTAGGACAAAAATTAGGAATTACTTTCTTTGGAAAGTGAATTTATGACATCTCAAAAGTCGAGACTACAATGTAAAAATGCAGACAGCTCCTGGACTTACCTATTGCTGAAAGCTGAGGAAAAAGAGAAACCCACTCAAAGGATAGGCACAGAAGCGGGAGACCCAAAGAGTACAGAACTGCACAAGAACAGAGTGATACCACGGGCAGACTGCTTTTGTTCTAGAAGGGTATGACTAGGTGGGTGGTAAACCATGAAAATTCCTGTTTTTATATTCAGTTTATGCTTTTTCTTTCAAGAGCTTCTAACGTCTTAAAAAATAAGATCAATATACCATTTTGCTCTGTTAATGGAATTTAGTGCTCGTGATCATGCTTCTATTTCCTCTGGTTACTAAAATTTTAAGTTACAAAATTAAATGTTTTGTGAAAAGCGCGTATAGGGTTATTTAGGTCATGTCTCTCTTCTTGAGTGAGCTTTGGCAGTTTGTGTTTTTCAAGGGATTTGCGCATTTCATCTAAGTTGTCAAATCTATCGTCCTAACATTTTTCATAATATTCCCTTACTTTCCTTTCTCATGTTTGTAGATTCTATAGTGCTATCACCTTTCTCATTAGTGATATTGATAATTTTTGTCTTCATATTTTTTTCTTAGGCTGGCTAGAGGTGTGATTAGGTCATGATTTTGACATATGTTTTCTCTTCCCCCTTTTCCCTTTTTTCTGCTTCTTTTAGATGTAATAGTTTAATGGTTTTATTTTATTTCCTTTGTTGACTTATTAGCTAAAACTCTGTTTTGCTATTTTAGTGTCTGCTTTAGAATTGCTTTAACTTACCACAATATTGCTTCATACCACTCTACATATATAGCATAAGACCCTTACAATTCTAAACAGCATCTTAAAATTAGCCTGTCATCAACTGAAGACAGAGAAAACTAAAAAACTGACAAAATATTCAAACATCCAATGATACTGGAAAAAGAAAACAAAATAAAGATAGACCAGTGTCTCAGAATTCATAGTGCGGCACTATTACAGGACATTTCCTTATCAAGAAGTAGTGTTTTACTGCCACCAACAGGACAATAGACATTCCTTCATGGAGTTACGAAACTAATCAAACTTGCAAAAATCACTGCAAATCTAAAATAACGCTTAGGAATTGTTTCATTTTTTCCAGGTCTTTAGACTTCTAATTTTATAATCTGAATGTTAACTGTAGAAACTACCTTCCTATCTTCAGTCCATCCCTATGTCACCAGCTTTGTACACAGACATAAGAAATTCTAACCCAAATTGATGCATCGAAGAATGGATGCAGAACTGAAATCCACTTTTTAGTTTCAACGTGTTTTGCTCTTTACTTCTCCTTTAACCCTATGTGGTATTCAAATAAAGCCTGTAGTAAGAAAAGCAGGTAAAGTCTCTTAAGTAGGACTTGGTCCTTCTTTCCAATGTGAACAGAAAGAGAAGGAGGAATTGAACTTTGAAAGAGCAAAGGAATACTTACCAAACCAACATGGGACTAAATAATAACTCGGATTTTTGTTTTTTTTTTGACCCTCAAAGTATAGCCAAAGTAGAATAACTAGGTTTTCACTCCCTTAAATATAAAGGTCTTAGTTCTGGAATTGCTTTTGTTTCTCTATTAAACCTTTTTTCTCTATTCCTCTTCTGCCCATTTGAGGGTACTATCAGTGGATAAGTTAAGATTACTAAATTAAGTTTTATGGCTTAAGCAACACTCAGTAATCACTCAGTAATCCAATGTGAATTAGCTAAATCATAAGGCATACTCCAACCCAAGTGTCTCCTTTATTTTCCTTTTCAAGAAGCTCCCTAATACACCTCAGGAAACCACCAATAATTCTCACAGGCCTCATTGAGCACCTGCTATAATCCTAAAAATGAGCATAGAGATGCAGACTCATTGAGACAAAACAAATTAGCAACCACTAACAGTGGAAATGAGGATTATGGGGTTTCTAAGTGTGACTGTGAATGCTTACTCTAACTGCAGATGTGTTTTCTCTTCTTCCCTTTTTGTTCCCTCATTACACTATCTGGATAATTTAATTCTGAATGTTTGATCACAATGTACTGGATGTTTAGCTGTACACTGGGATTACCTGAGGAGTTTCTAAAAAATACTGATGCATGGGTTCCACTTACATATTCAAATGAAATTGCTCTGGGGTACAACTCAGGAATCAGAAAATTTTAAAAGCTGATTCTAATATACAGTTTAGGCTGAGAGTCCTTGATTTAAGTAACACATTAGTATTCCTATCCTTTTTATTTGGAACTGTCAGCATCAGAGTCTGAGGAGGGAGGGGGATGCATTTAGGAATGTTTATCTTTATTTTATTTTTATTTATTTATTTATTTATTTTGGCTTAATGTTTATCTTAAACAAGCTCCTTGAGATTTAAATGATTCTTAAGTATTCGAATGGTTAAGAATCACTTTGTGCCTTTTGTAGTGGCTCAGGGCTGTAATCCTAGCACTCTGAGAGGCTGAGGCGGGTAGATTGCTTGAACTCAGGAGTTGGAGACCACCTGAGCAAGAGTGAGACCCCATCTCTACTAAAAATAGAAAAATTAGCTGGGTATTGTGGTAGGTACCTGTAGTCCCAGCTAATTGGCAGGCTGAGGCAAGAGGATCACCTGAGCCCAAGAGTTTGATGTTGCTATGAGCTATGATGCCATAAAAAATCACTTTGAGTTCTATTGCTCTTGGGACTTAAAATATTGTGACATAACCAAAATAAATCGGGACAGTCTCATTTTCTAGACTGACAAGCAGATTTCTTTGGAGGAAGAGGGAAGTGATAGGGAGATATTTGCTATTGTGCATTAAGGGGACTGTTAGATACTACTTTAAACAACTTAAGAATCTGTGTTTCTATTGCCATATCCCTTATAATAAAACACAGTGCCTGGCTCCTAACTGATGTTAAAAAGCCATTTGCTAATGAACAAACTAATAAATGTTAATACACGAAATGCATTCCATGGGTCCTTGGAGGAAAGTTTTATGTAGACAATGGTAGACGAGTTGGTGGATGGCTACTGAAGATTACAATATGGAGAGGTTATTAAAGGTCCTAAAAAGGAATTATGGGAGGTTATTTTAGTCATGGAAGAGGCACTGAGCAAGTAAGCAGAAGTGGCAGGATGGGACACACAGAGCATGGCTTATGGTAGAGCTTGCTTTTGTCACAGTTGCTGGAAGGCTTAGACAGGGGATAAAATGATGAATACGAAAGGCTATCTTTTATGGAATTCCAGACAGATTCTTGGAAGGAAGATGGAGACACAGAAATAAGATCTACAGTAGCAAGCTACTGATAAAAGGTTAGTTAAGTTTAACTGTAAGTTTAGGTATAGTTAAACATTTAACTTTTATTTGAAATGTAAATCAGAGCCACGTAAGCAACAGAAAATAAACAAATTAGTATTGTAATACAAATATATTTCCTATTTCTCATATAATGTGAAAGCCTTTCTAAAAGTTGAACACTAAAGTACATGAAATAGGCAGGTACAAACAATCTCTGAGAGGAAAACTTTCAAAGTTAAGCAAGTAAATTATATAAACCCAGAAGTATACAAAGATTATTCTTTAGAAAAAATAATAAAGCACAGGTTTCCTATAAATCTAATGTGATGCATTAAAAAATAATATGCATGAGCACAATGGAGATTTTCTCAGAATAAGAGGACTTTATTATGCCTATGAACAGCAATTTTGATCTTTAATAAATAACATTTTGTCTCTCTAATCTGGTCTATTATCAAGGAGGCACTAATGATAATGGTTTTAAGGAAGTTCTAAGGAACAAAACTTTTCTGAAAAAAGGTAAATTAGATCAGGAACAAGACAAGGATGTTTGCTCTTGTCACTTCTATTCACTATTGTAGTGGAAATTCTAGTCAAAGCAATCAGGCAAGAAAAAGAAATAAAATGCATCCAGATTGGAAAGGACGAAGTAAAACTATCTCTACAGATGACATATCTTGTATATAGAAAATCTTAAGAGAGAAAGACACACACACACACACACACACACAAATATTAGAAAGGAAAATTAGTTAAGGAAGGTTATAAAATATAAAATCAATATAGAAAAATCACCTGGTATTTTTAGATTCTAGTAACAAAGCCGCGAGAGTAAATTAAGAAATCAATTTCATTTACGATTGCATCACAGAGTAAAATAATTTAGAAATAAATTTAACAAAAGTAGTACAAACTTTTGTACACTGAAAACTACAAAATATCATTGAAAGAAATTTAAAAAACAAATAATGTGAAAATATCCTATGTTCATGGATTGGAAGACTCAATAATGTTAAGATGAAATTACTCCCCATTGATACAGCAATTCAATGCAATCTTTATTAAAATTCTATTGCCTTGGATCGGTGCCTGTAGTTCAGTGAGTAGGGCGCCGGCCACATACACTGAGGCTGGTAGGTTTGAGCCCGGCCCGGGACTGCTGAACAACAATGACAGGTGCAACCAAAAACTAGCCGGGCATTGTGGCAGGTGCCTATAATCCCAGCTACTTGGGAGGCTGAGGCAAGAGAATTGCTTAAGTCCAAGAGTTGAGGTTACTGTTAGCTGTGATGCCACGGTACTCTACCAAGGGTGACATAGTGAGACTCTATCTCCAAAAAAAAAAAAATCTGTTGCCTTTTTTGTCAAAATTGATAAACTGACCTTCAAATTCATATGGAAATGTAAAGGACACAAAATAATCAAAACAATACTTGAAAAAGAAGAACAAAGCTGGAAAATTCACACTTCCTGATTTCAAAACTTACTACAGAGTTATAGTAATCAATTCTGTGTGGTACTGGTATAAGGACAGATACACAGATCAAGGGAAAAGAGCATTCTGAAATGAAACCATGTATCTGTGATCAACTGATTTCTTTCTTTTTTTGCAGTTTTTGGCCGGGGCTGGGTTTGAACCCACCACCTCCGGCATATGGGGCCAGCACCCTACTCCTTTGAGCCACAGGCGCCGCCCTGATCAACTGATTTCTATCGAGGACATCAAGATCATTCAATGAGGAAAGAATAGTCTTTTCAACAGAAGACATGGGGGCAATTAGACATCCACATAAAGTTGTCCCCTCGGCATATTGGTTTGTAGAAAGCCACCTTTTCCCAGTACCCTCATGTGGTCTTCCCTCCTGAGGAACTGAGGGCTAGGACTTCAACATATATATTTTTTTAAGAGAAAGACATGTTTCAGCCATCTTACCCTGCCTCACACCTTACACAAAAATTAACTGAAAATGCATCAAAGACTTAAATGTAAGAGGCATCGTTATAAAACCTTGAAAGAAAAAGTTTTTATGAGCTTGGATTAGGAAATAATTTCTTAGACATAACACCAAAAGCACAAACATCAAAAGGAAAAATAAACCTGGACCTTATCAAAATTAAAAACATTTGTGTTTCAAAGGACATAATCAAGAAAATGAAAAACCAACCCACAGAATGGGATAAAATATACAGAATATATTTTAAAAATGGTACAATTCAATAATAAAAATGCCAGTAACCCAATTAAAAAGTGGGCAAAGGATGTGGATAGCCATTTCTCCAAAGAAGATAAGCAAATAGCCAAACAAGCACACCACAAAATGTTTACTCTCATTAGACATCAGGGAAATGCAAATCAAAACTACAAGATGTCAATTTACATTCACTAGCATTGCTATAACAATAATAATAATAATAAAAGGTAGACAGTGGCTAGGTGTTGGCACAAGCGTGAAGGAATCAGAACTTTCACTATTTTAATCATCATTTACCCTGTTGATATGGGAGGAATTCCTGCTCTAGGGTTTTAGGGATAGTTAAACACACTGACTACTGGACAGATGAGATTAACACCGGTTAATTAATCATGTAAACTCACAGTCCCAAGGGATGAAAGCATCACACAAGGGTTGCATTCAAGAACAGGGGCTGCAGGGGGCAGGTTTTATAGTATCAAGAGAGTGAGATATCTCCTGGTTCCCATGGAGGATGTGACTAGCTTATTTGATTAATGATGCAGGTTGATAGAGAACTAAAACCTGCTACTCAGGGATAAAAAAGATCAGTGCCCCTGGGTACATGGTGTGTGGCTGTAGTCCCAGTTACTGCGAAGGCTGAGGCAGGAGGATCACCCGAGTCCAGGAGTTTGGGGCTGTGGTGCACCAAGACTGCACTTTCACTCCACTATTGCAAGACCTTATCTCTGAAGAAAAACACTGCCTCATCCTTTTGACAAGGAGGGTTGTTAGGCTACATGTGTACATACACACATGCATGTACATGTGTGCACATGTATGTACAAGTATGTGCCTGCAGGACCAAAGTGAGGAGGAGACCCTCTAGTTAAGCGATTTGAGGCCTTTCTGATTTCCTGCAGATGTCAAGGCAGCATATGATACTGGTCTTTAATTTTAGGCCTTATACCACACTTACACATTGCCAGTGGAAATGTAATGATGCAGTTGCTTTGGAAAACTGCTTGGAAGTCCCTCAAAAAGTTACACACAGAATTACCATATGATCCAAATATTCTGTTCCGAGGTAAATACTCAAAAGAATTGAAAACATACGTACACAAGAAAACTTGTAAACAAATGTTTATAGTAGCATTATTCATAATAGTTAAAAATGGAAACAACCCAAATGCTCATCATGATAAATGGATAAATAAAATGTGATTTATCTACACGAAAGAATATTATCGAGCAATACAAAGGACTGAAGGACCAACACATGCTACAACATTGATAAACCTGGAAAACATGCTCAGGGAAGGAAGCCACTCACAAAAGGCCACTTACGCGATCCCATCTACATAAAATGTTCAGAATAGGTGAATCCATAGAGACAGAACAGGATAAGGAAATGGGAAATGACTGCTATGGTTACAAGGTTTCTCTTTGTGGCAATGAAAATCTTCCAGAATTAGAAAATGGTGATGGGTACACAGATTGTGAATGTACTAGAAACCACTGAATTATATACTTTTAAAGGGTAAATTTTATAATGTATACATCATAGCTTGATAATAATCATAAAAGCAGTAAAATACTGTGAACTAGAGCAATTAATTTCAAAGGCAAAGGAGATCTGAGTTAAAAATAAACAGTTGTGCTGGCAAAATTCTTTTTCTTGTATATATATATGAGGAATTAAGGAAAATTAAAACCTATGCTTCTAAATTTGACTTTCAAGTAAAGCCAGTCAGTAAATATTTGGGAAGTGCCTACTATGTGCCAGGCACGCCTATACGAAGGCACCAGGAGTGGACATGCCCCACACAGAGGTCAACTACAGTGGAAAAACCAACCAACCATTTCAGTGTGTATCAATCCTGGTGTTCAAAGGGCTTCCAAGCAGCTAAGTTAGGGGAGCCTATGGTTTCCCTGTATGACCTAAGTTTGAGGGAGGCACAGAAAACTCCTTTAAAGTAGTGATTGATGCTAAAGCTGAAGTGGAAATAAGCTTATTGAAGAGAGGGAGAAAGTGTTCCCAAAAGAAGGAACAGCACCTGTGATGGCTCTTAGTGGAAAAGAGGCTAGCATGTTCATTCTGATTTGACTGAGAGAGCAAAAGAAAGGGAGAGAATGGGCAGTTGACGATGGAGAGGTGAACTGGGCCAGATCATGAAAACCATGTAGAATATATTAAATTGTGAGCTTTATCCAAACAGCAAGGAGAAGTCTCAGAAGGATTTTAAGCAATGGGACAAGTTACTTATCTGATCCCAGCTCCCACCACCTTTCCCTCACTCCCTTGCTGCAGACTCACTGACCTCCCTTGTCCTTCAACATCCAGTCACACTTCTGGTACAGAGCATGGCCTCACTGCCTTCCATACTTTATCCAAATCTCACCTTATGGATGGGACCTAATCTGATTACCCTAATTAACACTGCTACCTACCAGGGCTCCTATTACCCTGCTGTACTCTTCCTTTTTCCCATAAGACTGTAAGTTCTAAAATACTATATTCACATATTATTATGTTTATTGTTTATTAACTGGCTCCTGCCAGAACATGACGTCATTTCCATGCAGGCAAGTATCTTTGTTACTTTAGTTCACTCATCCATTCAAGCACATAGTATCTTTCTCCAAATAGGTGTTCAGTAAATACTGTTAAATAATGAATAATAAAATCTGTTTTTAAAAGACTGTTCTGGTGGCAATGTGGGAATGGACTTGACAACAGTCAAGAGTAAATGGAGGAAGAACAGATACTTCTTTTTTTTTTTTTTTTTTTGTGGTTTTTGGCCGGGGTGCGTTTGAACCCGCCACCTCCGGCATATGGGACCGGCGCCCTACTCCTTGAGCCACAGGTGCCGCCCAGAACAGATACTTCTTTTGCCTCCAGGGCTAACACCCAAATCTAAGCCACTGTCTTCTCATACCTGCCTCCTTCATAAACCTCAGCATGATCTAAAATAATCACATTCATTTGTGTTTAATTACCATCTTTCTTTCATCAGAACGTAAGCTCCATGAAAGCAGGGTCTTTCCTTGTTAACACTTTGTTTCTAATTCCCAGAACAGTCCCTGGCACTCAGTAGGTGTTCAATATGACTGAAAGAGGTCACTGCAATAATCTAGGTTGGCAAGTAGGGTAGCCAATATTACCTAAGTAAGAATAGGAGAAAAGTGGGAAGATTCTAAAAATTCTCAAGAAGTAGAATCCACGGGACTGAGTAACTTAGGATTTATAAACAGATACAAGACTTTAGGCAATCTTCGGCCTTGTTAACCTCAATTATCAACAGGGCAGGGGGAGAATTAGATGTTTTTCTCTGGCTAGCACAATTTACTGTTTTACATAACACTTAGATATTTAATGTCTGTTAGGTAGATAACCCATCTTAGTACTTAGCACAGACTAAATGCTCAAGAAATGCTAGTTCTCTTTCTGAGTTTCCTTATCACAAGAACTGCTTCTAATACATAGAAATCTAAAATCCCTCCATGGCTACACTGAAAATCAGTTAGGCTAAGTTCATAAGCACTTTGAACTTCCCCAAAGTTTGTTATTAAAAAAAAAAAAATTATTTTATTATTTTTAGAGACATCTATGTTGCCCAAGCTGCAATACAGTGGCTATTCATAGGGGCAGTCATGGTGCACTGTAGCCTTGAACTCCCGGCCTCAGATGACTACTGGTCTCAGCCTACCAAGTAGCTAGGACTAAAGGTGCATGCCACCGTTGTTAGCTTTTTATTTTGATATAAACAAATGCACATTATTTTATCTGGTATACTACATTAGAAGCTGAAAGTCATTGCCATATGTGTTTGGCTGTTCCTTTTTCTAGATGGGGGCTAGCTGTTGATTGAAGTACATCTTGTTTTAGCCCTATATACACTGTCTCTATAGGGAGCCAGCTTCAGGATTTGTATAAGGAAGTTATACAAATATAACTAGTGGTGAGAAGGCTCTCCTTTTATCTTCTCTAACTAGCCAAATTCTCCAAGATAATATTAGAAGCATGTCCATGTATTGCTAGAGAAGATACAAAAAGCCTCTCTGCCCAATGCCAAAGAATGTCTTCTTCATAGGCCATGTCTGGGTTAACATGGCTAAAACAAATAATAATACAACCACGCCAATATGTAAATCAGTAAGATAAATAAACACAGTATCAAACTTACACATCAGACTATTAACCTCATATCCAGAGAGGTTATGGGTCACAGGTTACGCAAAAGACTAACCAAGCATGTGGTGAGAGCACCAGTAAAGATAGGTCACAAAAAAATTTTTTTTGAAAATTATATATGACAGGAAAAATCATAACTTTGTTGGACTTCCCTACACTATTTTTTATCGTCTAGTATTATTTTTAGTCTGAATTATATAACACTGTCAATGCTTAGGCATTCTAGAAGTCTTATTTCAGCTTGTTAGCTTGCTTATGTTAGCAAGTTTTTGGTTTTGATTTGCTTTAATGAAAGAAAAAAAAATCTAAGGTTAAGGGCCATAATTTCATTAAAAGACATAAGCAAATATGTTTGTGTTATTTTGTTTAAAGTACATTTAAAGTATTTTAGATATTTTCCTAACTTCTAAAATAACTGTAGAAGAATTGTTCATATACAAACATAAATGATTTAATAAATAAAGTGCATTTTACAAACTTGATGAGGAACAGCCCCATTTCTCGAATGCAGAGGGCTCAGACTGTTTCATGCCTTTGTTTAGAATCAAGGTGTGTTAATGGTTAAGTATCAAGGCTCTCCTAAGATACAAAGGGCCCTGCTCTGGAATCAAGTCATTATCTTTTGAGGGACTGGGAAGAATGAGGGGTATCTAGGAATAAATTCTGAGTTACTTTGTAAATAACAATAGTAACAATAGTGACAGTTAACATTTATTAGGCAGTAGAATTTTCTAGACACTACATTAATGATTTTTATGTATCATTATGATTTTATGTATCATTCTTGTAATAATCCCATAAGTCAGTTTCTATTATTATCTCTAAACTCAGACTCTGAGCACTTAATTTACCTTAAGGTCATACAGTAGGGCTAAAATTAAAGCTAAATTTAACTCCAGTGTCTATGATTTTAACCACTTTTTTACTGACAGAAAGGTAAGCCTATAAACAAGGAAATTGCTGCCTTTAATAACAGAACGTCTTTTTGACTGAAGGAGAAAATCAGAATGGGTTATTTTCACCAACTCTGTAGCGAATGTCTTGCTGTTACCAAACTGTTAAAGCTGTATTGATATGTTGATATAAAATCTAATATAGTAATTATAATTGAATTCTAAAGTGTCTTACTTTAGAATTCCAGCTAGCAGAGGAAGAACTGCAAATTGAAATGTAGCAGTTTCCTTTTTAGTTAGTATTATTATATTAATAGGGGCTTTAAATAATTCAATTACATGTTTAGGTACCTTCTGGAATTTTATTATAACAAAAAGTGTTTTAACAAAAAAGCTGGCATCATTTTGACAGAAAACGGGTTTTCACTTTTTCTCTTGTATCATCCAACTCATATGATTAAAAAAGATCTTTTTATGTTCTTGAAAGAAGTGCCATGATAGCAAAATTAGATTATAAAAAAAACAAACTTCAAATAACAAGAAAAAAAGAATGAGAGGAGGGGAGAAGATCAGAGTTTTTCTGAGAAGTCATCTTTTTTGGCCCTCTGCACCTGGAGGGAGTCAAAGATTGTAAATTAAATTATTTCAGTTCCAAGGGAAAGGTAAGATAGTTTGATAACTTAAAATAAAAACAGACTTACCTTTAGGAGAGCCAAAGCTACATGAAAGATTATGTTCAAACCCTGAAATAGAAAAAGAAAGTGGAAATCAATACTGTGACATGTATCGGTATTTTATTAAGTATTTTCCCAAAACTTTCATATGTCTTTAATAAAATTCCTAATTGTTTTCATCTTCATATATAACAACAAACAATGAAATTTTTTTAAAAGGTATTTTCCTTCTCTGAGTGGCTTATTGCAAATTTTAGGTGCTTTTTAATCAATGTTCACATAGAATTATTGTTTTTAAGATTTTTTCTTTCAATCCATTCTGGATTATTTGCATGTGTCTAAGGTTTGTGAAAGTGAAGTTTCTTGCTCAAGCTGGCAGAATGATGCAGAAATCTAAAATTATTAATCGAAATTCCTAACCCTATTCTGGGCTTCAGGGTGAAAAATGAGACACAACAAACAGTGTTGTTGATGAGTGGCACACACAGATTGTGTAAGAGGAGTTATAAGCACCACACTATTTCCACTACTGTTCTTATTATTTTATTATTTGTTTTATAGTGCTTGGATTCAAGTATCATTTGTATTACTGTAAGTGGTAATTAGGGGATATCTGACAGACTTCTTTTTTCCTTTTTTTAATTATTTAATTATTTTTTTATGCTGCCACACAGACCCAACAGCATCTTTTCCTTTTCTTTCCTGAAAACCACAGCAATATTTCCTTGGTAATAAACAAATTAATCAACTTCTTGGGAAGCCATGTTGAAAGTGAATTTTGACATCTGGGTTTAGCCAATGACTATAAAGCAATGTTGAGCTATTAAATTCAAGACAGAGAGAATTATGTATGACCAAGATAACAGAATCAGAAATAAGGTTGCCACAAAATATGCTGTGTTCCCTTGACATGCAAGCCATTCATTATACATGAGAAGAAAGATCTTTCAAGTATGAGTTAGCATCGCCCATGAATCTGAGCTCTATTTCATGTGCCTTCTTCATCTTGGTCACAAAATCTATATTTGCATATGAAGCTGTGTCAAATGTATTATGTAAAGAACTTCTAATAAACATATGACTTTTCCGTCTCCAAAATTCCTCCAGAATTGAGAATAGGCCTAGATACTTAGAGTGCATTCCTGTTATGATTTTGTTATAACCTTTAACATTCAGATACCAAAAGCATGACATAATGGTGGAAGGAATAAATGATAAACACAAAATATTTGGTTGGTTAAAATATGAACAAAATATTTTTGGTTTGGGGTTTACTCAGCTAATTCTTTAAAAAACAGAAGCAGTAGGAAGTTAAGTATAGTCAGGCCAGAAGATAATCAGATTGACACTGTTCCATCACCATCACTAAGAAATGATCCTAGACTGGTTTTGATCACAATTTACCAACTAGAAAAAGGGAAGGAAACTATCGAAAAACTTCAATTATAATTAAGCAAAATTCATTTTCTTAATCTAAATTTGAGTCCTCACCCATTAGCTGCTGCTCACTTGCCACAAAAACATGCAGATCAGGATGTAAAAGATCTGCTGTCCTGCCCTCACTTTCTGTCCACCTCCACATCGCAACTGCTAAGTCAGCAGTGAATTCTCACAACCCAAGAATTCATCAACCTGCCGTCAGGAATAAATCTACCATGTCTCCAGCTCTTATTTTCTAGCCACTGCTCAAAATGAAGCCCCTCTTACCTGTACCTTTCTAATCTTCATAATGCTTTTGTCTTTTCTCTGAAGCCAGCTCCCCACCCCTCCTCTCCTTCCCAAATCCTTTCATTTTATTCTTTGGAAACTTCACTCCATGTTCAACCAACTTAACTGTATTCTCAACCTCCATGTCAAATGTTTCCCCCCAACTCCTTATGTTCAAAGGAATACTGAAATCTCATTGATTCTGATTTTTTCAGAATATGAACATGCCTAGCTCATGGTTATATATGGTATATGGGATTAGTGGCAAGCTAGGACCAGCCCTCAAGCCTCCTGATGTTTAGTCTAGTGACATTTTTACCACATAGTGCTAGTGCAATATACACAGAAGGCACTTATTTGATGACCAAATGATTAACCTATACTAGATATCCCAAATTTTCTGGGACTAATTTTTCCCCTGCAAGACCAACAAGAACAATTTATGGAATCCTCATTAAATTACAATAAGAATAGGATGAAATGAGGACTTACTTTTGATGTAATTAATTCAGATCTTGGCACACCGAAAATGCTTTGTGGCTAGTGGTTCTTAATTGTTATTTTGTACTGGGAGGCAGACCTTTCTTCAATTATGTCAAAACCAAACCATTAAATAATCGAGGTATGCAAAACACTAACAAGAACTTAGAAATAAAAAAATTAAAGATCTATAAACAGCCAAAATAGCTTTCACAAACACCAAGAGAAAACTCTGTTCAATTTTTTTCCTTTTTTTAAGACAGGGTCATGCTCTGTCACCCAGAATAGAGTGCAGTGGCATCATCACAACTCACAGCAACCTTAAACTTCTGGGCTCAAGTGATCCTCTTGTCTTGGACTGCTGAGTAACTGGGAGTGGTGCCACAACACCCACCTTATTTTTCTATTTTTTGTAGAGATAGCATCTCACTCTTGCTCAGGCTGGTCTTGAACTCCAAGCCTCAAGCTATCCTGCCTCAGCCTTCCACAGTGCTAAGTTTACAGGCATAAGCCACTGTGCCCGGCCCAAATTTTTATTTTACACATACTTCTAATTAGTTTGGTGATACGACTTTATGGATATCAGAAGTGGCAAACTATAAGACAAAATATGTGCTAGATGGGGTTAGGGATAGACAGCCTGTAGAAACAGTTGTCAGAATTAAAATATTAGATCTCACAAAACTAGGAGATACTGTATTATTATTATTATTATTATTTTATTTTACTTTTTTATTGTTGGGGATTCATTGAGGGTACAATAAGCCAGGTTACACTGTATTATTATTTTTTTTTTAACTGACAAAATGCATAGCTATCTGGGCCCACTTGGGGGAGCCAATAACCCTTCAATAGTTAGTTACTAAGTACTGGTGACAATTGTCATTATCAGCAATGATAATCCAGCAGCATCAATGAATTACGAATTACATTGTATTAAAATACTGTGCTTAAGAAGAAAACAGAATGTGTATTTTAAATAGAGAGCAGATTTTTAAAAAAGTTTAGGAAGCTAAAGAAGAATGCACATATGTAAATTCTTTCAACAAGTTCAAAATAATAAGGTATTACTGTACCTGGTTATATGAAGCTATAGACTTGACTCAGAAAAATCAAGTGAAGACTTCATAAGCCTTAAACTAAACTAGACTAGAGTAGCCAGACTATTCAAATTAATAAGATACATACAGGCATCTGAGTTGTGGGAAATCAGGAAAAATATGTTATTCTATCAAGTTCCCTATTGCGTTACAAAATGTATCCTGATTTCTTTTTTTTTTGTGAGACAGAGTCTCACTGTACCGCCCGTATCCTGATTTCTTAAGAGTACACTAAAGGAAGCAATTGTAGTTGGATACTTTTATTAAATATTTTATAATATTCTTTTAAATAAGACTTATTTTTATTTAGAAATGTAATTAGAGGTATCATTAAATTATAGGAATCTTCCACAGAACAACTGTCTAGCAGTTTAAAAGTGGGGCACTACAAATCGGCTGGTTTCAAAATGATAACATCAACGCAAGCTATGGTCCTCAGCACAATCTCCTAGCCAACAAGATGTGAATGATAAGAGAAACCATCCTTCACTCTTCTAAGCCTCCAATAACTAAGTCCTTTACCATTTCTTTATTTTTCACCTACTTTTCTACAATCTAAACTCTGCCTAATTGAGCTGAAATATATTTCTTGAAATGCATTTTTAAAAGCAGAAGACATCATACATTTTCAAGACACCTCCCCCTTTTTGGCATCTGTTTGTTATTTAGGGGCAAACAAGTATACCTAGTAGGAGTCAAAGGGCTAAAAAAATTGGAAAAATCAAGACTAAAGCAAAAATCAAGTAATATGCTGTGGCCACTTATTATTTATAGTACAAGGTCCAACCCCAAGAAAAAAATAACAAAAGCCAGCATTGGGCAGCACCTGTGGCTCAGTGGGTAGGGCGCCGGCCCCAGCCAAATTGCAACAAAAAAATACCCAGGCATTGTGGTGGGTGCCTGTAGTCCCAGCTACTCAGGAGGCTGAGGCAAGAGAATCGCCTAAGCCCAAGAGCTGGAGGTTGCTGTGAGCTGTTACACCACAGCACTCTACTGAGGGTGACAAAGTTAAACTCTGTCTCAAAAACAAAAAAACAAAAGCCAGCATCCACAGAGCATTTTCTGTGTGCTGAGATCTAAATTAATTACATTAAAATATGTCTTTACTTCATCCTACAATAACCCTAAATGCCATTTTACACTCAAGAATATTAAGATAGTAAGTGCAGATTTGGGATTTTAACCTAAGTAGCCAAATTCTAAAAGTCATACTCTAAAACTACTAAGTTAGAGTAGACAGCTCAAAGAATGGGTGAGCAAATGAAGAAATCCCTTATCTGCATATTGTTACACCACAGCACTCTACTGAGGGTGACAAAGTGAAACTCTGTCTCGAAAACAAAAACAAAAAACAAAAGCCAGCACCCACAGAGCATTTTCTGTGTGCTGAGATCTAAATTAATTACATTGAACTGGGAACAGCGAGTGTGGGGAGACAAGACTCCAGGCATCTCTGGCCAGTGGGATCTGCCTACAATCATCCCTTTGAGGATACAGGGAGCCACCAAGGGACTTCTGGACACCAAGAGGAGGACAAAAACAGTGGAAAACTGGCAAGTGGTTGCGTGTGTTCAATCGACCTAATCACGCTGGCAACCGTAAGTACAAGCAGCAGTGAGACTGCAAACCGGAAAGGCCTTACCTGTGAACTGTTTTGGTGTTCTTGGACTTGGCGCTCAGTTGAGCTGCCTTGGGGAGAGCTTGAGCAGGAGTGTGGAGAACTTTGGGCATTGTCTGGGGCCCCAGACTGAGCCACTGAGCTGGGCGCAGGAAGCCATTGTGAAAGAACTGCCCTGGCAAGCTCCGCCCCCAGGGTCTCAGAGCAAGGATTGGGCGGGTCAAAGTAACCTACTGACTGAGCGGCCTAAAGGTGGGGACTGAGCTGCCTTACAGCCTTAATCCTTAGGGGCAGTGTGAGACAGTTCTGGCACACTGGAGGCTTGGGCTGTTGCCCTGGGTATAGTGCCGTGATGTCACAGCTCATAGCAACCTCAAACTCCTGGGCTTGGCGCTGCCCAGACCTCCATAAGAGCTGTGCAGCAACCCCCGAATGTGACCCGCACCCACCGGGCCTCCACATTCTCTGACCAGGATCTGCGGGAGCCACGCAACCCTGCGTCCTCCCTCCTGTGTTCTCCCAGCTTCCACACTAGCCCTTCATCTGGACAGGGACTCTGGTAGCTGCCTGCTCTTTGGAGCCCTCCCTGCCTCTGCACAGAGCTCTTCTCCTGACCAGAGACTGCTGGAGCCTTGGGCTCTCTGTGCCAAAGTCACTGGGTGCCTGGCACTCCCAGAACCATGCGCACCACCCCAAGCCCTGTTGCTGGATCCAGGTGTGTCACAAACCGGAGCTGCTTCCACAACCAGAACTCCTAGCTAGAGCAGCCCCAGAGGAACTACACAGGGTCACTCCCTACAAAGATCCAGCAACAATAGAGTGATCCCGCTGGGGTCTAATCTTGGACAGACACCTCCCCAACTCTGAGGACAGCCAGAGGCAATGGTGAAAAACAATCATGAGGTGAAATCAACAGAAAAACTCTGGCAATATGAATAATCGGAGTAGATCAACTCCCCCAAGGATCAATGGGGCAGAAAAGCACAAGACTCCATGCACAAACAAATAGCTGAGATGTCAGAAATTGAATTCAGGATCTGGATAGCAAATAAAATCGAATTAGAATTCCAAAAGTTATCTCAAGAAATCAATGGATTCAAAGACCAAATGACCAAAGATTTCGACACATTGAGACAAGAAGTTGCATCCCTCAAAGATCTGAGAAACACAGTAGAATCCCTCAGTAACAGAATGGAGCAAGCAGAAGAAAAGATTTCTGACATTGAAGACAAAGCTTTCGAATGCTCCCAAACCCTCAAAGAAGAAGAGAAATGGAGAGCAAAAACAGACCATTCTCTCAGAGAGCTCTCGGATAATTTGAAGAAAACCAATATTCGTCTTATAGGGATCCCCAAAAGTGACGAAGTGGCTTCACAAGGCACAGAGTCTCTTCTCCATGAGATTATGAAGGAGAACTTTCCAGACATGCCAAGAGATTCCGAAATTCAGATAGCAGACAGTTTCAGAACTCCAGCACGACTCAACCCAAATAAGACATCCCCCAGACACATCATAATCAATTTCACTAAAGTTAATATGAAGGAGAAAATTCTGAAAGCTGCCAGACGAAAGAAAAGCATTACCTACAAGGGGAAGAATATCAGAATAACTGCAGATCTCTCTGCTGAAACCTTTCAAGCTAGAAGAGGATGGTCATCGACTTTTAATCTCCTAAAATAAAATAACTTTCAACCCAGGATCCTGTATCCAACTAAACTGAGCTTCATTTATGATGGAGAAATTAAATACTTAAACGACATTCACATGTTGAAGAAATTTGCCACAACTAAACCAGCTCCCCAGGACATTCTTAGACCTATCCTCCATAAAGACCAGCGTAATCCTCCACCACAAAAGTAAACCCACACAAAAAAATTTTGATCAAATTCCAACTTCCACAGTCGCAAAAGGATTAAAAATGTCCACCGGTCTCTCAAAAGGCTTATCAATACTCTCAATTAATGTGAATGGTTTAAATTGTCCTCTAAAGAGGCATAGGTTGGCGGACTGGATACAAAAACTCAAGCCAGATATCTGCTGCATCCAAGAATTGCATCTTACATTAAAAGACAGATATAGACTCAAGGTGAAGGAATGGTCATCTATATTCCAGGCAAATGGAAAGCAGAAAAAAGCAGGCGTTGCAATCCTGTTTGCAGACGCAATAGGCTTTAAACCAACCAAAATAATTAAGGATAAGGATGGACACTTCATATTTGTTAAAGGTAATACTCAATATGATGAGATCTCAATTATTAATATTTATGCACCTAACCACAACGCACCTCAATTTATAAGAGAAACTCTAAAGACATGAGCAACTCGATTTCCTCCACTTCCATAGTAGTTGGAGATTTTAACACCCCTTTAGCAGTCCTGGATAGATCCTCCAAAAAGAAGCTAAGCAAAGAAATTTTAGATTTAAACTCAACCATTCAACATCTGGACTTAACGGACATCTACAGAACATTTCATCCCAAAAAAACTGAATACACATTCTTCTCATCAGCCCACGGAACATACTCCAAAATTGACCACATCCTAGGCCACAAATCTAACTTCAGCAAATTTTAAAAAAATAGAAATTATTCCTTGCATCTTCTCAGACCATCATGGAATAAAAGTTGAACTAAATAACAACAGGAACCTGCATACCCATACAAAAACATAGAAGCTAAACAACCTTATGCTGAAGGATACATGGGTTATAGACGAGATTAAGAAGGAAATCACCAAATTTTTGGAACTAAACAACAATCAAGACACGAATTACCAGAACCTCTGGGATACTGCAAAGGCAGTCCTAAGAGGGAAATTTATAGCAATGCAAGCCTTCCTCAAGAAAACGGAAAGAGAGGAAGTTAGTAACTTAATGGGACATCTCAAGCAACTGGAGAAAGAAGAACACTCCAACCCCAAATGCAGCACAAGAAAAGAAATAACCAAAATCAGAGCAGAGCTAAATGAAATTGAAAACAAAAGAATTATACAACAGATCAATAAATCCAAAAGCTGGTTTTTTGAAAAGATCAATAAAATAGATAAACCTTTGGCCAACCTAACCAGGAAAAAAAAGAGTAAAATCTCTAATTTCATCAATCAGAAATGGTAATGATGAAATAACAACAGACCCCTCAGAAATTCAAAAAATCCTTAATGAATACTACAAGAAACTCTACTCTCACAAATATGAAAATCTGGAAGAAATCGACCAATACCTGCAAGCACGCCACCTACCAAGACTTATCCAGAACAAAGTGGAAATGTTGAACAGGCCTATATCAAGTTCTGAAATAGCATCAACTATACAAAATCTCCCTAAAAAGAAAAGCCCAGGACCAGATGGCTTTACGTCAGAATTCTACCAAACATTTAAAGAAGAACTAGTACCTATACTACTAAACCTCTTCCAAAATATAGAAAAAGAAGGAATATTACCCAGCACATTCTACGAAGCAAACATCACCTTGATTCCCAAACCAGGGAAGGACCCAACAAGAAAAGAAAATTATAGACCAATATCACTAATAAATATAGATGCTAAAATACTCCATAAGATCCTAACAAACAGAATCCAACAACACATCAAAAAAATTATACACCATGACCAAGTCGGATTTATCCCAGGGTCTCAAGGCTGGTTCAATATACGTAAATCTATAAATGTAATTCAACACATAAACAAACTTAAAAATAGAGACCATATGATTCTTTCAATTGATGCAGAAAAAGCTTTTGATAATATCCAGCATCCCTTCATGATCAGAACACTTAAGAAAATTGGTATAGAAGGGACATTTCTTAAACTAATAGAGGCCATCTACAGCAAACCCACAGACAATATCATATTGAATGGAGTTAAATTGAAATCATTTCCACTTAGATCAGGAACCAGGCAAGGTTGCCCATTGTCTCCATTGCTCTTTAACATTGTAATGGAAATTTTAGCCATTGCAATTAGGGAAGAAAAGGCGATCAAAAGTATCCACATAGGGTCAGAAGAGATCAAACTTTCACTCTTCGCAGATGATATGATCATATATCTGGAAAACACTAAAGATTCTACTATAAAACTTTTAGAAGTGATCAAGGAATATAGCAATGTCTCAGGCTACAAAATCAACACCCATAAATCTGTAGCCTTTATATATACCAACAATAACCAAGCCGAACAAATGGTCAAGGACTCTATTCCTTTCACAGTAGTGCCAAAGAAGATGAAATATTTGGGAGTATACCTAACAAAGGATGTGAAAGATCTCTATAAAGAGAACTATGAAACTCTAAGAAAAGAAATAGCCGAAGATGTTAACAGATGGAAAAACATACCATGCTAATGGCTGGGAAGAATCAACATTGTTAAAATATCCATACTGCCCAAAGCAATATATAACTTTAATGCAATTCCTATTAAAGCTCCATTGTCATACTTTAAAGATCTTGAAAAAATAATACTTCGTTTTATATGGAATCAGAAAAAACCTGGAATAGCCAAAACATTACTGAGTAATAAAAACAAAGCAGGAGGAATCACGCTACCAGACCTGAGACTGTACTATAAATCCATAGTGATCAAAACAGCATGGTACTGGCACAAAAACAGAGAAGTAGATGTCTGGAACAGAATAGAGAACCAAAAGATGGATCCAGCTACTTACCATTATTTGGTCTTTGACAAACCAATTAAAAACATTCAGTGGGGAAAAGATTCCCTATTTAACAAATGGTGCTGGGTAAAATGGCTGACAACCTGTAGAAGATTGAAACTGGACCCACACCTTTCACCATTAACCAAGATAGACTCTCACTGGATAAAAGATTTAAACTTAAGACATGAAACTATAAAAATACTTGAAGAAAGTGCAGGGAAAACTCTTGAAGGAATCGGCCTGGGTGAATATTTTATGAGGAGGACTCCCCAGGCAATTGAAGCAGTATCAAAAATACACTACTGGGACCTGATCAAACTAAAAAGCTTCTGCACAGCCAAGAACATAGTGAGTAAAGCAAGCAGACAGCCCTCAGAATGGGAGAAAATATTTGCAGATTATACCTCCGATAAAGGTCTAATAACCAGAATCCACAGAGAACTCAAACGTATTAACAAGAAAAGAACACGTGACCCCATCTCAGGGTGGGCAAGGGACTTAAAGAGAAACTTCTCTAAAGAAGACCGACTCAAGATCTACAGACACATTAAAAAAAGCTCATCATCCTTAATCATCAGAGAAATGCAAATCAAAACTACTCTGAGATATCACCTAACCCCAGTAAGAGTAGCCCACATAACAAAATCCCAAAACCAGAAATGTTGGCGTGGATGTGGAGGAAAGGGCACATTTCTACACTGCTGGTGGGAATGCCCACTAATACGTTCCTTCTGGAAGGACGTTTGGAGAATACTTAGAGACCTAAAAATAGACCTGCCATTCGATCCTATAATTCCTTTACTAGGTTTATACCCAGAAGACCAAAAGTCACAATATAACAAAGACATCTGTACCAGAATGTTTATTGCAGCCCAATTCATAATTGCTAAGTCATGGAAGAAGCCCAAGTGCCCATCGACCCACGAATGGACTAGCAAATTGTGGTACATGTATACCATGGAATACTATGCAGCCTTAAAGAAAGATGGAGACTTTACCTCTTTCATGTTTACATGGATGGAGCTGGAACATATTCTTCTTAGCAAAGTATCTCAGGAATGGAAGAAAAGTATCCAATGTACTCAGCCCTACTATGAAGCTAAATTATAGCTTTCACATGAAGACTATAACCCAACTATAGCACAAGACTATGGGGCAAGGGCCAAGGAAGGGGAAGGGAGGGGGGAGGTTTTGGTGCAGGGAGGGTAATGGGTGGGGCCACATCTATGGTGCATCTTAGAATGGGTACAGGCGATTGCACTAATGTACACAGCTATGATTTAACAATAAAAAATAAATTAATTAATTAATTACATTAAAATATGTCTTTACTTCATCCTACAATAACCCTAAATGCCATTTTACACTCAAGGATGTTAAGATAGTAAGTGCAGATCTAGGATTTTAACCTAAGTAGCCAAATTCTAAAAGTCATACTCTAAAACTACTAAGTTAGAGTAGACAGCTCAAAGAATAGGCGAGCAAATGAAGAAATCCCTTATCTGCATATTATTTATGTCCTCAAGTTCCTAAGCAGGTATCCTCAAACTTTTTAAACAGGAGTCACTTCACTGTCCCTCAGACCATTGGAGGGCCGGACTACAGTTAAAAAAAAAAAAACTATGAACAAATTCCTATGCACACTGTACATATCTTATTTTGAAGTAAAAAAACAAAACAGGAACAAATACAATCATACCACCTCATGTGGCCCGCGGGCCGCAGTTTGAGGACCCTTGTCCTACAGGGTTAAAATGATTCCTTCCATTTAAAGATAAGTAAATTTTGAGAGCAGTGAGTAGAAAGATAACAAAAAGATGACTTCTACCAAAACTAAATTCTATTATTTGTCTCCATATCGAAAAAACTCACAAAAAGCAGGTGACTTCTTATATGATATGAGGCAATAAAACCCCAGCTTACTGTGGAAAGAAAGGGTCACCACCTTCTTCCAATGACAACAAATCAGCCTTGCGTGCATGAAGAAGTGCTTCCTTAACTGACTTGGATATTGGTATTTCAAAATTCAGTCACAGTCTGGAAACATCTTTGCTTTAAAGAACACCTACAAGTAATCGCCCCAATTGAATAATTGCTCCAAAGTGCAGATCACGGTGTTCCTGGGTAGGCCAATGATTGAGCACCCACAATCTTGCATAAAATAAAGGTTGACAGTACAGCATTTACTGAAACAAAGACACTGAACATTTTGGCTTTGAGGAGCAGGCAATCATGGGTTTTGAGGGAGCTGACAGATTGTGTGAGATGCTGTCAGAAACTCCTCTGACAGCACTGAACAAATGCCGAAAAGGTAGTGTCAAAAAGTACCACGTGCATCAGCACCAGGGCCTTTCAGGACGGAAATAAAAGGGAAATATTGAAAATCCTAACAACAAGGCAGAAACCCAAATTATCAACTATCAAATCAAAAGTGGCCAAAGTAAATGGAGTAGATTTCTGACCCATACAAATAGGACACACCATCCCAGGAGGAGGCAATGACTAAATGAGATATAGCATATAAAAAGTATACACATAGCGAATGAATCGAATATTTGGTAAGTATCCCTTGAATGCTAGCAATTATTACTAGGTTCAGGTATTTATTGCCTTTTATATCCAGTATTTTTTATATATATATATTTTTCCCCTTAATCCTCTCAACAATTTGACAGCATATGTGTTATTGCTATCATTTTATTATAGAGGCAAAGAAATTGAGGCTTAGAGACATCTCACTGTTAGTAAATGGGAAAGCCAGGACCATAACTTAGATCTGTTAGACTAAAACAAATCCTTGCTTTTTTCACTAATTCCATCTTGACTGCTAAATCAGTGAGAATTTGGTTAGATATCCAAATAGATTAAAGATAGTCACAATTCTTTCACACTCCCATTGAGAAAGAGGTTTGGTCTCTGTCCTGTATTGTAAATATGGGAAGACTATGCTATAGCTTTTACCAATAGAATATGGTAGGCAGTGAAGCTGCACTGGTTTCTGGACCCAAGCCTTAGGAGGTTGACAGCTTCCAAGTCCCATCTCTTAGAGCACTCACTCTTAGAAGTCAGCCACCATATAAGAAGTGCAGTTATACCCAGACCCATGCTCTAAGAAGCAATGGCAAGAGGGTCTGGAGGACCAGATGTAGTCAGTAAGGAAAAAAGACTGGATCACCGAGGTGCTAGATATGTGAGTGAGGAGGTCATCCAGGAAATAAATTAGGTAATACAGATGATAGCACATGGATCACAGCTGAATCATACAGTAGAACTCTTCCCAAATCCCTGACTTATGATATTGTGAGCAACATAAGTGGTTGTTTTTAATTTAAATATTTTTTATTTTTAAATGATTTTAAATTTAGAAAAATTTAAGCTGTTGTCGACAGCTTGTGTGACCACAGTACAATGATGAAAACCAAGAAATTAGTACTAAAAATTTATCAACTGTCCTTACTAGTTTCCTTTTCTCATCTAGGATGCGATTGTTGCCATGTCTTCTTAGTCTCCTTTCATCTGGGGCAGCCTTTATCTTTCATGATCTTGACACTTTTGAAGATTGATGGCTAATTATTTTATAAAGTGTCCCTCAATTAAATTTGTTTGATGTTTCATTATGATTAAATTCAGATTATGTATCTTGGGAACAAATACCATAGAAGTGGTGGTGTGCCCTTCTTAGTTCATCCTATCAGTGGGCTACATGACAGCAGTATATCTCATGTAAAATCACTGTTTTA